>NW_017675552.1:4118-64729 GCF_001879085.1 Nicotiana attenuata | reverse complement strand
ATGATATGCAGAGTTCTTATGAGCATGATTTTTATATATATGAAAGTGCTGAATTCCTATGAGCATGATTTCTACATATGAAAGTGCAGGATTCCTTTGAGCATGATTTCTATAGATGAAAGTGCAGAGATAAGCATGATTTCTATATGTGAAAGTGCAGAGATAAGCATCATTTCTATATGTGAAAGTGCAGAGATAAGCATGATTTCTATATGTGAAAGTGCAGAAATTCAAAGAAAAACTACTATAGGCAGGATATCTACCCTTATGCATACACAGATAGCCCTCCCCTTTTCATTAAAACCCCATAAGTTATTACAAAATTTATTACATACCAAATGAATCAAACAGAAAATAAAATTACATCAGAGCTTTTAAGCTGCATCCAAGGAGCCTAATTCAGATCCAAGGTCTAACAATATGATATGAGCCAACTGCCGGGATCAAGTTCCAAGGCCTTTCCCTTATCTGGAATGTGTCAAAGTTCCAAGGAGTTTCAAGAACTCCAGGCAATGCTTACACCTAGATATCATTACAGAACTGAATTAAAGTGTAGTGTGGAAGGGCCAGCCCTCTAATGTCCAAGTTCAGAGGGAACTCAAGGTCCCAAGGCAAGGCTCATTGGAGGGGGGCAGAACTTAGAATCTAGGAACAAGTGTGAGTGCAATAGAGGGAATTAAGGGATGCCAAGGCAGGCTGGTGGTCATGCCCAGCAACATGGAATGCTGGCACACCCCTGACCAGCCCACTAGCCAAACATTGGAGAGTCAGGACCTATTGAAGGTCAAACCATGGCCTTGGCAGTAATTGGGATACTGTCAGGCCAAGGTTTCAACTCAACACATAAAGGGGAATAGGGGTAGGGATTCATATGAGAACAGAAGCAAAGAAAGGAAATATACTTAGTATAAGTTACGAAGCATGAACAGCAAACCACACAAAAGAATGAGACTATAGAACAAACACATAGGGATGAGGCAAAAGTTTAAATAAAGGCGTACCAGTTTCAGAAAGAGACCAGCAAAAGAGAGCAAAAGTCTTGCAAAGAAGCCACAACACAAACAGCAAGAGAGAATACTTTGTGTGTGAGTGTGAGTTCAGAAAAGACTCCAGTGTTCGGTTTTTTCTTTGTCTTTTTTTTCTTTTTTGTCTTTTTGGGTGTTAATAAAAGAGCAGGTATTTATAGTGTGAGAAACATGCAGAAATAAGGTAAGGACTGTAATTCAGACATAATTGGAGGAATATGTGTCTTATTAAAATCAAATCAGTATCAAAGACTTCCTTTAAAAAAGCAATTAAACCAAACGGTAGCATGCAAGTGTTAAATAAGGAAAGAAATCACGCAGGGCTGGACATGACAAATAAGGAAATATTTTCAGCACAGTTCGAGTATACCATATGTATTAGGGTTTAAGTTCATTAGACCTTAATTAAGGAAGGGTCTGTAAGAATCCCATACTAATGTAAATAAGGTAATGGGATCAAATCAACTTAAGTAGAAAGGCAGGGTCGAAAGGAAAATATTTCAACAAGTCCAAGAAACAAAGGAAATCAAAACAATAAAGGAAAGAATCAATTCAAGAGTGCAATCAGAATTACACAAAGAGATTTGAAATCAGTCCACAATCAAGGTTATTTTGAGAGGGAAATTTGACCTATAAAGAGTGCATAAACATTAAGCATGCGAGGTTGGATTTAAGACAAAGAAGAGTGTCATGTAATCAAAGAAAATCAGTGAGTAGAGGACCATAGGAACATGGTATTCATCTCAGAGAAGAGGGAATACCAGATAGCATGCGAAAGGTCAAGTAAAGAGGTCAGAATCGTATGAAGAAACAAAGTTGACACAAAGATCTCGAAACTCAGTCGAACAGTAGAGGAAGCAACTTCAGGAACTCAAATAGGTCAAAAGAGACTAGGATTTTGAAATCAACACGTTCAGAGACAAGAAACAAACGAATCACATAAGAAATAACCTCAAAACTCGAAAGAACCCCCAAATTCTAGGGTTTTTTTACCATTAATCGAGTCTAGAGATGAAGACAAGTAAGTCAGGCAAAAATATTAACGGAATAAGAGCAGAGATCATAAAGGAACACGTATTTCCCAGTAGAAGAAACTCATGAATAACATAATAAAGAACAATCATGCAAAAAAAATACAGTTGAAGAACTCTTAAGAACAAGGTAGAAGAAACACAGTAGAAGAAGCACATAAGGATCATAGAAGAAACATAGTAGAAGAAACATAGTAGAAAAAACATATAAGAATCACAGTAGAGCATGTTAAAAGATCAAAGAAATCCTAAATCGGGGAAGATGAAAAGGTTAAAAAGCAAGGTTTGAAAGAAACTTTTGAGAAAACGTTTGAGACCCCAAGATAAACACAGATCTAGGACAAATCTAGAGAAATCAGAAGAACCTCGAAAGGTTAGGGTTTCAGAAGAAACCTAGAAGTGAGAAAGGCCTGGAAAACTCGTGGATCTAAGCCGGAGAAGTTAGACTCAGGCTTGAACATCCACGATATGCCGGAGTAAAGCCGGAGATGACCATGGAACCCTGAAAAGGAGATCTGGGTAGAGATCTTCAAGGTCAGGCCTTGAATCTTCAGAAAACCGGTGTATAAGAGCACCAGGGGGTGGGTGTAAGATCCCCATGGCTTTGGTGGCCATAGATTCCGGTGGATCTCTGGTCTGAGATGGCAAGAGGCGGCTAGGGTTTGAGAACCCTTAAGAGAGGTTAAGAGAGTGGAGGGATTCAGAGGCGGCGATTGGTGAGAAATGAGGTAGGGTAAGGGGTCGTTTGAATTAAAAAAAGGAAAGGGATGAGGGGAGCTGTTGATCTTTTGAGATTAAATGGGGACCGGGTTTGGGTATGATAAGAAAGGGTACGGGTTGGGTTATAATAAAATTGGGTCGTTTGATTAGGATGTGATTGGGGGTCCAATTTGGGCTAAAATTGAAATACAAAAGGGCTGTCATTCAAATAGCCAGTTTTCCCCTTTTAATTATAAAAATAGTAAAAAATAACTTGAAAATAATTTAAAGGTACTGGACCAATTAATAACCTATAAATATTAATGTAAAAATACTAAAAGTGATTTTATGATTATAGAATGTTGTTAATCGTAAAATAGGCTATAATTACAATTATATGCAATTAGCTTAAAAATACCAAATAAATGTATAAAAATATACAAAAATTACCCCAATTATATCATTGGGTAAATATGAGAATGAAATAAATTATTCACTAAAAATGCTAGTTTGGAAATAATTATTGAATTTTTTAGTATTAAAATAGACAATAAATTGGTTTTAAAATCTTAAAAGAAAAAGGAAAAATACCAACACTTTGGGGCATGCCTATATATGCCTGTACATACTATTTTGAAAGTATTTTGCATATATAGAAAATATAGGGAAAAATTGGGTATCAACACTACCTCACACGGCATGCCATATAGATAGTGCCTCCATATTTTATACGCGTAAACAATGGCCGCTAACTCCAAGTCGAACTGGATTGTTCTCGTGAATCTTCAACTGTCGCGAAGCATATGCAATAACCTTGCCACCCTACATAAATACCGCTTCAAGTCCAATACGAGATGCGTCACAATACACTGTATAGGGCACTAAACCCGTGAGCAATACCAACACCGGCGCCGTAGTCAAAACAATCTTGAGCTTCTGAAAGCTCGCCTCACACTCGTCCAACCACCTGAACGGGGCACCGTTCTGGGTCAACCTAATCATCGGAGCTGCTACAGATGAAAACCTCTCCACAAACCGACGGTAATAACCCACCAAACCCAAGAAACTCCGAATCTCTGTAGATGATGTGGGCCTAGGCCAGTCCTTGACTGCCTCAATCTTCTTAGAATCCACCTGAATACCCTTTACTGACACAACGTGACCCAAGAATGCCACTGAACTAAACCAAAACTCGCATTTCAAAAACTTAACATATAACTGTCTCTAAGAGTCTGAAGAACAATCCGAAGGTGCTGCTCATGCTCCTCTCGACTACGGGAGTAGATCAAGATATCATCAATAAAAACTATCATGAAAGAATCCAAATAGGGCTTGAACACTAGGTTCATCAAATCCATGAACGTTGCTGGGGAATTTGTCAGCCCAAATGACATTGCTAGAAACTCATAATGCCCATACCGAGTCCGAAAAGTTTTCTTAGGGACATCGGATGCCCTAATCCTCAACTGATGGTAGCCAGAGCTCAAATCGATCTTTGAAAACAACATGGCTTCCTGATGCTGATCAAATAAATCATCAATCCTCGGCAATGGATACGTGTTCACTTTGTTCAACTGCTGATAATCTATGCACATCCTCATCGATCCATCCTTTTTCTTTACAAACACTGGTGCACCCCAAGGCGATACACTAGGCCTAATGAAGCCCTTATCAAGCAAATCTTGCAACTTCTCCTTCAATTTTTTCAACTCTGTCGGGGCCGTACGGTATGGCGAAATAGAAATGGGCTGAGTGCCCGGAGCCAAATCAATGAAAAAGTCAATATACCTATCGGGTGGCATCCCTGGCAAGTCGACAGGATATACCTCTGGAAACTCACGAACAACTGCTATAGAATCCATGGAAGGAACCTCCGCACTGGAATCACGAACATAAGCCAAATAAGCCAAACACCCCTTCTCGACCATACATCGAGCCATCATATAGGATATAACTCTAATTCAGGCAACCTCGGCAAGGCTAAGGTCATGGTCTTAGCGTGACAGTCCAATATAGCATAATAAGGTGACAACCAATCCATCCCCAAAATGACATCAAAATCGACCATATCAATAAGTAGGAGATCTATGATAGTCTCAAGACCCTCAATAATAACCACACACGAGCGATAGACACGATCTACAACAATAGAATCACCCACCGGTGTGGACACATATACAGGAGCACTCAAAGAATCACAAGGCACAACCAAGTATGTAGAACAATAAGATGACACATAGGAGTATGTAGACCCTGGATCAAATAAAACTGAAGCATCTCTACTGCAAACTAAAATAGTACCTGTGATAACAACATCGGATGACTCAGCCTCAGGCCTAGCTGGGAAAGCATAACATCGGGGCTCGGCCCCACCACTCTGAACTACATCCCTAGGATGACCTCCTAGTGGCTAGCCTCTACCTCTAGCGGCCTGGCCTCCACCTCTAATACCTCGACCTCCACCTCTAGCTACTTGACCCCTACCCCTAGCTGGCTGAGCAGGTGATGGAATACTCGATGCCTGAACCATGGCACGAGAACACTGATGTTGAGAACTGCTTGATGCTCGAGGGCAAAATCTAGCAATGTGCCTCAGATCGCCACAAGTATAACAAGATCTTGGTTATTAAGGCTGCTGACCTTGAAACTGACCCTGACGGCCTGGATAACCACCCTGAAAACTCTGGAGTGGAGGTGCACTGATAGGATCTAGTGGTGCACTATAGGCTAGCTGGTCAGAATACTTCATATGAGAGCCACGACCATCTGAAGCACCGTGAGAAGCCTGAAGTGCTGAATGAAATGGCCTGGGAGGATGGCCTCTACCAAAAGAATCCCTGCCTCCAGACGAGGCACCACTAAACCTACCAATATGACGAGGCCTCTTGTCAGACCCCTAACCACTCCCCTGAGCTAATACCATTTCGATTCGCCTGGCTACATTGGGCGCATCCTGAAAAGAAATCTCGCTCCCTGTCTCCTTAGCCATCTGCAATCTGATAGGCTGAGCGAGTCCCTCAATAAACCTCCTCACTATCTCTCTGTTTCTCTCTCGGTGGGGAGTATAAGAAGAGCATGACGGGCCAAATAACCAAACCTAGACTCGTACTGAGTGACGGTCATTGAACCCTACTGAAGATGCTTGAACCGCCTACGATAGTCCTCTCTCCAAGTGATAGAAAGGAACTTCTCGAGAAATAGCTGAGAGAACTGGTCCCAAGTCAAGGCAGGCGACCCAGCTGGTCTAGTCAACACAAAATCATTCCACCATCTCTTGGCGGACCCTATCATATGGAACACCGCAAAGTCGACCCCATTGGTCTCTACTATCCCCATGTTCTGCAACACCTCATCGCAGCGGTCAAGATAATCCTAGGGGGTCCTCAGAAGCTGCCCCACTGAAATGAACCGGAAAAAGCTTGGTGAACTTGTCCAACCTCAACAAAGCATCAAAAGACATAGCTGGTACAGCACCGGTCTGAGCCGCAACAACCGGCTGAGCTACTCCCACTGGCTGAGCTGCTAGAGTCAGAAACTGAGGAGCCATCTGCTCCGGAGTGTGGGTAGCGAGAGTTTGGGCTCCTCCCCCAGCCTGAAAGACGGCTGGTGCTACAGGAAATGCTCCAATCTGAGCTACGCTCTCCATAAGGCCCACTAGATGGACCAAAGCATCCTGGAGTACCGGGGTTGCGATGAACCCCTCTAGAACCTGAGTTGGCCCTGCCGGAACGGTCTGGGCTGGAACCTCATCATCAAACTCCACCAGAGGTTCCGCTACTGGTGTTGCACGAGCTCTAGGCTGACCCCTGCCCCTACCTCGTCCTCTGCCCCACGTAGGAACTGCCACTAGGAGCTAGGGCTTCTGGTCAGCTAATGAAGCGGTACGTGTTCTCGCCATCTGCGAAAGAACATGAGTTGAAAGTCCAATTAGCATTGAGAAATCAAACCGTACGACAGAGAAGAATAGAAGTGAAGTTATTCCTAAACTCTGTAGCCTCTAGGGATAAGCACAGACGTCTCCGCACCGATCCCTTAGACTCTACCTAGCTTGTTTGTGAATTGTGAGACATAGGAAAGCTAGTGCTCTGATACCAACTTGTCACGACCTGAATTTCGCACCATCGGGACCGTGATGGCGCCTAACTTTCAGAATGCCAGGAAAGCCAACATATAAAGATCTACCACGCTAACCAATATCTAAAATAGTAATTAACAGTAATTTAAACCAAAAAAAAAAGTAAGAAGTGCGGAAATTTATAACAGTCTAAACACTAATACGCGACTACCTAAAGATCTGGTCTCAAAATCCACGAACTTCTAAGAGTCACTACAAATACTGGTTTAAAGGAAAAACAGTTGTTCTCGAAAGTAAAAGAAAACAGGGAAACTAGGATAACTGGAAGGGGGCTCCAGGGTCTGCGAACGCTGGCAGATCTACCTTGGGTCTCCTGTGGACTGAAGGCAGCAACCCAACTCTGATCAGTGTGGTCCAGTATCGGAATCTGCACAGAAAGTTTAGTGTGCAGTATTAGTACAACCGACCCCATGTACTGGTAAGAAACGAGCCTAACCTCGGAGAAGTAGTGACGAGGCTAGGACATGACAATAACATGAATCTGTGCAGTTAAACCATATACGAGAAAATAACAACAGTTGGAAGCAAAACAGATAATAATGGGAAGGGGGAAAACATGCTGAGCGGAACATCAAATCCTGAAATAGAACAGTAAAGAGACACAGTAAATAACATGCTTTTACACCAACGAAAGTAATAACATAGCAAACCACTGCACGACATCACCCTTCGTGTTTTTACTCTCGTCCTTACCATAAGAAACAACAGAAATGGAACGACATCACCATTCGTGCATTAACTCTCTCATAACATGGCACGACATCACCATTCATGCATTAACACTCTCAGAATATGGCACGGCATCACCCTTCGTGCATAATCACTCACTCACAATACATTGCACGGCATCACCCTTCGTGCTTTACACTCTTCCTCACCCAAACAAACAGAACAATAGCACCCAGCAAGGGAATCATCAATAACCAACCTCGTTTAAATATTTAACTTCACAATACAAATATCAACTTGAGTCAGTGCTCAACCAATATCCAATACCAGGAAAACATGATAAGATTTGTTTAACATAAAGAATAACCAGTTTAAGCATGAACAATACGTATAAAGAAGTACAACAACCACAAGTATACGACTCACTCGCATGCTATGACCCGACAACAACTTATACATACTCGTCACCTCACCTATACGTCGTACTCAACAACTAATCACATAGAAAATAAGGCAACAATACCTAATCCCTCAAGCTAAGGTTAGCCACAACACTTACCTCGATTCCACGGCCGAACTCAAGCCTCAATCCCCGCTTTGCACTTAGTTTCCACCTCCGAACCACTCATATATAATCATAATTTACTTAATAATATCAATTATCACTGAAGAAATCGATTCCAATGCATAATTACAAGTTTCCCAACAATTCCCCAAAAAAGTCAAAAACCGATCCCGGGCCCGCTTCGTCAAAACTTGAGGTCCGAACCATAACCCGTTCACCCATTCACCCACGAGCCCAAGTATGTAATTAGTTCGAAATCCGACCCCAGATCGAGGTCTAAATTCCAATTATACAAAAATCCCAAATTCTACCCAAACCCCCAATTTCTACCATGAAAACCTTAGATTTTAGGTTGAAAATTGGTGAAAAACAATGGGTAATTGGAAGAAAGTAGTTTAGAATCATTTACCAACACTATGGGGAAGAATTTGTCTCTTGAAATTGCCTCTAAGCCTTCTTCGTTTTGAAAATATGAGAGAATGGCCAATTCCCGTTTTTGATTCTGTTTTAAAACACTCAACAGGTCTTTTTCGCGTTCGCGAGAGACCTGTCGCGTTTGCGATGCATTGCGGCCAGAAGGGCCTTCGCGTTCGCAAAGAGCTGCTCGCGATCGCGATGGTCTGTCCCCCTAACCATTGCGTTCGCGGGCCTGGGACCGCGTTCGCGAAGAGCAACTCAATGATCTCCCCAGCCCACCTCTAATACACTACGCGTTCGCGTAAGGCCGGTCGAATTCGCGAAGAGCTAACCCCCAAGTGCTCCATATTCGCGACTGAAGCCTTGCGTTCGTATAGAAATCCCTCCCCAGCCCAGCTTGCAGTTCGCATTTGCGAGAATTGCTTCGCAAAAGCGAAGCACAAAGTATCAGCATACCAGAAGCAGCAACACATCAGATTTTCTAAGTTTAAAACATCTCGTAGCCTATTCGAAACTCACACGAGCCCTCGGGGCTCCAAACCAATCATGCACACAAGTCTAAAAATATCATACGAACTTGCTCACGCCATCAAATTGTCAAAATAACACCTAGAACTACGAATTTAGCATCAAATTGCATGAAATTTTCAAGAAAGTTCAAAAGTTCTATTTTCTCAACCAAAGGTCCGAATCATGTCAAATCAGTCCCATTTCTCACCATATTTCACAGATAAGGTATAAATATCATAACAGACCTGTACCGGGCTCCGGAACCACAATACGGGCCCTGTATCAAAAAATCAATTATAGTTTAACAATTTTCATCAAAAATTCATTTCTCGGCCTAGGGACCTCGGAATTTGATTCCGGGCATACGTCCAGGTCCCATATTTTACTACGGACCCTCCGGGACCGTTAGAACACGAGTCCGGGTCCGTTTACTAAAAATGTTGACTGAAGTCAACAAAAATTAACTTTTAATGGCAAAACTTAATATTATTCTCAAATTTTCACATAGGCTTTTCGGAAACGTGCCCGGACTGCGCATGCAAATCGAGGAGAAAGAAAATAAGGTTCTGAAGGCCTCAGAACCCCAAATTGGGTTCTAAAACACGAGATGACCTTTCGGGTTATCACAAAATATGTATCACCAAAGGTCTACCCAGTAGTTGCAGGAGATACCTACATTCATAAGTCAAAGATGAGTAGTGTGGATTGAGGGAGTGGAGTAAAGAAATCACCCATTGAGTATTTAATTTGAAGTTAAAATAGTAAATTACTAATCCTTAATTGTTTTTTCCTCCAATCGTTATAATTTATTATAACTCCCATGTGTCAAGGAAATATTTTATAAAAGAAAATGGTGTTTACAATATTAATTAAATAATAAGGGAAAATTAGTCAAACCTTACTGTTTGTACATTAATAAAAAATAAATAGGTTAAGAGAATTATCATACAAAAAAATTAAGAAAGAAATACAGTCAAACCTTACTATAACAGTCTCGTTTGTTCCGATATTTTTTTGGCTTTTATAGTGAGGTGCTATTATAAAGGACATAAATTATAACATAACATAAAAATCGGAAAAACTTGGCTTCTATAGTTGTATTGGTCTAAATTTGGGTGGCTTGGTAACTGCAAATAAAACATGGTCAAGGATAGAGCCGACCACGGTACAATGGCGAGGAGTCGTCTTAAGAAGGATTATTGCCGAGGTCAAGCAAAGGGGGCAAGGAAGCAACGGTAGGATAGTGCAATATATATAAGGAATATTCTATTGGATATTCCCTAGGTTGTACTTTTTCGGATTTTTTGGGGATAACCCTTATAAATAGGAAGAGATAAAGAACAAAAAGGAGCTTCTTCACTTTTTGATAAGAGCACTCGTAAAGGATTGACTACAAAGAATATACGAAAAGGCTTGTCTTGTTCACTAGTTCTGTTGCTCAACACACGTAGTTCACTCTTTGTTTACAAGATCCAAAAATTCCCTATCCACCTTCATTTATCACTATCCTACATTGTTGTCAAGAAGAAGAATCACCCAAACCATCTAACATTTGGGTGATAAATTCCTCTACATTACATTTATTGCTATTATCTGCATTTATTGCATGTTCTTATTATAACATTCATTGACATTCATTGAATACATATCTGATCTTTGTGGAGCATAAACACGGTCCCATTCCACGGATCTGTCTGAGTTTTTTATCTAGAATTTATTATATCTAACTAGGATTCAACCCCTATTACCTCATTAATTAGTTTAACAAAAATCTTGACACTTTTTGATCAAACAATTTGGCGCCGTCTGTGGCGAGGTTCTACTTAAAATTTTAGTTCTTTCTAGATAAAAAAAAACAACATCATCCATCTTTTCCTCGTTTGCACTAACTAACAATGGCAGGAAAAGGTGATGAAGGACTGAAAGCAGTAGTAGACGTCACTGCAAACCTCTTGAACACCATCAACGAGGTTGACAGAGAAGGCGAGGAGAACGTGACGCCGAGTGCTATACCCAGGCGGAGCGACTCACTTCCCCCTCATGGAAGGATAACCGCTTTACGTGAAAGGGGAGCCTCCACATCCACAACCGAGGAAGCACCGCTAGTAATCAAAAAACTACTGGAGACGTGGCTGACAAACACTCTAAGCGACATACTCGACAAGCCAGTTCAACGGGCGAAGAAATGCCATACAAGCGGATACCACATCAACCGTCGACGAGCTGCCCGCTCCCCCAACAGGTAAAACTCACACCGCTGTTGATGCAGGTAACGACGCACTTGCCGCCATCCTAAAGAAAATGAATGAAATGGAGAAAGAGAATAAAGCGCTTCACGACCGAATGAGGGAGCATCAAGAAAGGGTTGATAAGATACCGGGTGCCCTGAAATTGCTACCAAAATGGGACGTCGGCCGATTCGTCGAACAACCATACAGCGAGGAGGCAACCCCACATGCCATACCCAAAACCTTCAAGATGCCACCATATCTGAAGATATACGACGGCACAACAGATCCCAAAGATCACATCATTCACTACGTCACAGCAGTAAAAGGCAACGACCTCTCAAATGAACAGGTGCCATCACTTAAACAAGTTCGGCGAAACCCTAACAGGGGGGCTGTAACATGGTACTCATAATTACTGGCACAATCAATAACAACGTTCGAAGAAATGGCCGACAAGTTCGTCACCGCCCACGCTGGGGCTAAGACAGCGGAGGCTAGGGTGAATGATATATTCGTCGTTAGGCAATCGCCTGGCGAGGGACTCAAGGGACTTCCTCGCTCGGTTTAACAGAGTAAGAATGAGCTTGCCAAATGTATCAGAAGGGATGGCAGTGGCAGCTTACCAAAATAGGTTGAACAGGAATGGGTCAAGAGCGACAAGAAAATTATTAAGCAGGCTCATGAAATACCCTCCCATCACTTGGGAAGAAATTCACAACGCCTACTGCGCCGAGGTGAGAGCGGACGAGGATGACCTTAACGCTCCAATCCGGCGGTTAATGTCAATCCAAATAGAACCAAGGAAAGAGTGTCGTAATGACGGTCGAAGAGACCAGTCAGGTCCCTGCCTCAACCGAGACAGATATCAACCCTATGTTAGAACATCCATTCCACTATCTCCCCGCCATGCGGAAGGACCATCCAGGCCGCTTACAGAAACTCAACGAAATGAAAGAGGTATGCCTCCACTCTTATCTGCTCACAATTTTTGTATTTCCCCTTCAGAAATAGCGTACGCACTAGAGAAGTTCAGCCCGAATATGAAGTGGCTACAGAAGATGAAGTCCGACCCAAGTACCCGAAAGTCGAACGTCCTCTGTGAATTTCATCTGGGGCGGGGTCACAAAACTGAGGACTGCATAGCCGTACGGAAAGAAGTAGGGAACATGCTCCACCAAGGGCACCTAAGGGAGCTAATGCGCGACCGAGGAAGAGCAAATTTCAGCCGCGGACAAAAACAACACCAAGCCCCCCCAAATCATCATCGGTGGAGGCGACAAAGCAGCAATCAACCATGCAAAGTTTACCACCACACATAAGCTGAAGCTATCAATCACCCACGAATAGTATGATGACATCGAAGAAAGTATCATCTTCGATAAGTCAGATACCAATAGTTTGACTTTTCCTCACTTCGATGCTCTTGTCATTACTTTACGTATTTTAGATACTGATGTAAAAAACATAATGGTAGACGATGGAAGCGGCGCGTGTATTATTCACCCTCGAGTTCTCGCACAAATGCGACTCGAGGACAACATAGTACCACGCTGCATAATATTAACAAGTTTAAACAATGTCGTCGAGCGAACCTCAGGAGAAATAACGATGTCCGTCCTAGCCAGGGAAATCACCCTTAAAATAACATTTCATGTCATGAACCAAGACACAGCTTACAATGCCATTATAGGACGACCATGGATACACGCCATGAGAGCCATCCCGTCCAGCCTATACCAAGTAATCATGTTCCTTACTCCGTGGGGGATATTCAGCATCTGAGGCGAACAGCGCACAACCCAAGAGTGTTATCGCATCGCCCAAGATTGTCCATATACTTAACAGCTAAAGGGAACAGACTCAGAAGCATAGCAATTACCAAAGTTGGGGTCCGAACTCAACGAAAAAAAAGACGTTATCAAGGACCCTGACGTCGTGGAAACCTCTGGTCAACAGTAGAAGACCTCGACCTCGTCCAACTAGACAGCAACGACAACAACAAAAGGGCTTACATAGGCCATAAACTCTCCGAGCCAAGTAAATTTCATAGGTTTTTAATTAACAATGGAGATCTGTTTGCTTTTTCCCACGCAGCTATGCCAGGTATCCCAAAAGACATTGCCACACACAAGTTGAACGTCGATCCCTTCTACCCTCTAGTAAAACAAGTAAGAAGAAAACTCAACGCCGCAATTAACGAAGGCATCAGCGACGGGGTGGATAAACTACTCGCTAATGGCTCTATCCGAGAATCGAAATACCCCCAATGGGTCGCCAGCGTAGTCATGGTGAAAAAGACAAACGGAAAGTGGCGGATGTGCGTGGATTTCATAGACCTAAACAAAGCCTTCCCGAAAGACTCATTTCCGTTGCCTCACATCGATCAACTTATCAATGAAACAATAAGGCACGAGTTGTTGAGCTTTTTGGACGCCTACTCAGGTTACAACCAAATCCGCATGGAGGAGGAAGACCAGGAAAAGACTACTTTCATCACCTATCAGGGAACGTACTACTACAGAGTCATGCCATTCGGGTTAAAGAACGCAGGGGCGACGTATCAAATGCTGGTCACCAAGATGTTCAAGGACCAACTCGGCAAAACAATGAGTATACATAGACGACATGTTTGTCAAATCAAAAAGGAAGGAAGACCACATCGTCGACCTGAAGGAAGCCTTCGGCATACTAAGGTAATACGGTATAAAGCTAAACCCCGAGAAATGTGCCTTCGACATAACTTCGGGCAAGTTCCTCAATTTTCTGGTATCGCAAAGAGGCATCAAGGTCAACCCCGACCAGATCAAAGCCATCGAGGGAATACCTGAAGTATTGACCAGCAAGAAAAAAGTACAAAAACTGACAAGCCGTATAGACGCTTTGTCGAGGTTCATCTCACGATCCTCCAACAAATGCCACAAATTCTTCAACGTGCTCACAAAGGACATTGGGCTCTAGTGGAATTCAGAATGCATCGAGGCCTTAAAAGAACTAAAAGCATACTTGTCCTCACCCCTGCTACACTCCAAAGCAGAACCCGGCAAACGCCTCCTGGTATACTTGGTCGTATCAGAGGTCGTAGTAAGCGCAGTATTGGTCCGTGAAAACAAAGGTACGCAATCTCCAATCTATTACATTATCAAAACTCTGGTCGACGCCAAAACGAGGTACCCCCATCACGAAAAATTAGCCTTGGCATTGCTTATAGCTTCATGAAAGCTTAGACCCTATTTTCAATTCCACCCCATATCAGTGGTGACGACCTTCCCCCTACGGAGCATCTTACATAAACCTGAACTGTCGGGGAGATTAGCCAAGTGGTCCATAGAATTGAGCGAGCATGATATAATATATTAGCCGCGAACAACGATAAAATCGCAGGTACTCGCCGACTTCGTCACTGATTTCAGTGCCAAAATAATGCCCGAGGTCAAGCAGGAAACTTCTCGTACCTTTCCCAAGTTACCCAACGCGTCAGGATCTGGACTGGGACTGGTACTCGAGGTCCCAACAGGCGAAGTCATCCGCCAATCCATACGGTGTCCCGATATGGCTAACAATGAGGCCGAGTACGAGGCCGTAATTGTAGGAGTAAATCTAGCTCTCAAATACGGAGCACGACGAGTCGTCCTCAAATGCGACTCACAACTCGTGGTCAACCAAGTCACAGGGACTTTCCAAATCAAAGAGCAGAGGCTACAAAAGTACCAGGCAGAAATTCATAAACTGCTACCAGAATTCGACGAATGTCGACTCGACCAAATACCTCGAGCATAAAACATCGAGGCAGATGGCCTCGCCAAGTTAGCAGCGGCCACCAAAAGCATTACAAAAGAAAACGTGGTCACCCTCCTCCACTCGTCAATAGACCAACTTGAGGTACACTATGTAAACTTTACTTGGGACTGGCACAACCGTATTATAATATATTTGCAGGAGGGAGTACTCCCATCAAACAAAAAGGAAGCCAAAAAGCTTTGAATGCAGGCAGCCAGGTAAAAAATCATAAATCACAATCTATACAAAAGAATGTTTGGAGGCCCCTTAGCAAAATGCCTAGGGCTGAACCAAAAAAGACGCGTTCTCGAGGTAGTGCACGAAGGCCAATGCGGTGCCCATACCGATAACAGAGCCCCCGTCAGATGCCTCATTTGAGCGGGTTATTATTGGCCCACAATGAAGAAGGATGTCGTCAACTATGTTAAAAAGTGCGAGCAGTGCTAGAAATACGCTCCTATGATACACCAAGCACGCGAGCACCTCCACTCGGTTACATCGCCATGGCCGTTCATCATGTGGGGAATGGACATTGTCGGACCCCTTCCAGCAGGGTGAGGTAATTTACGATTTCTTTTGGTTTTAACTAACTATTTTTCCAAGTGGGTAGAAGCAGGTGCATTCGCCCAAATACGCGAACTGGAGGTTATTACATTCATATGAAGAAACATCATATGCCGCTTCGACATCCCCAAAGAAATCTACTATGACAATGAACCCTAATTCACCGGAAAAAAGACCGCCGAATTCTTCGAGAAATGGCACATCAAGCGAATACTCTCCAAGCCATATCACCCTGCCTGTAATGGTTAGGCTGAATCCTCCAACAAAACAATACTAAACATCTTGAAAAAAAAGTTTGAGGACGCCAAGGGACTGTGGCCGGAATTGCTACTAGAAGTACCGTGGGCATACCGCACCATGCCAAAAACAAGCACAGGAGAAACGCCATATTCACTAGTCTATGGGACTGATGCCATAATACCAGTCGAGGTCGGGGAAACTAATTTGAGATACTCCAATGAAAGTGGACCAAGCAACCACGAAGCAGAAGAGCGAAAGACATGTCTTATATAAGAATGATAGCCTAAAAACAGCAAGCAAAACGATACTACAACAAAAAGGCCAAAGTACGACCACTCAAAGTCGGAGACTGTGTACTCAAGGCCAAAACACATGCGAGAAAAGATTCAAGAGAAGGTGAACTAGGAACCAATTGGGACGGGCCGTACAAAATCACGGCAGCAGCAAACAAAGGATCATTCCAACTAGAAACAATGGAAGGAAAGCTACTACAAAACAATTGGAACGTCGCCCACCTTAAATACTTCAACTTCTGAAAATGGACGCCCTCCAAGTCGTACACTTTTTCCCTCGCCCCGATTTTGTCCCAATTGGGTTTTCTCGGGGAGGCTTTTAATGAGGCGACGAAGGGGACGTCTCAAGTTCAAGTATAATCCATCGCCCCTCCTGCCGACTACTTCTCCAGGATGGACGATGAAGGGACTAGGTACACTGGAACTTCTCTAATATATGTATGGAACAAACAAAAACATGTAATATTCTCCAATGAATGAAATAAAGAAACATCTATACACAACTCCACTGAGTCATTTTACATTCGACCTCGCTCGAATTGTTTTACATTCAACCTCGCTCGAATTGTTTACATTCGACCTCGCTCAAATTATTTTACATTCGACCTCGATCGAATTACTTTACATTCGACCTCGCTCGAATCATTTTACATTCAACCTCACTCGAATCATTTAACATTCGATCTCGCTCGAATTATTTCACATTCGACCTCACTCGAATTACATTATATTCGACCTCGCTCGAATCATTTTACATTCGACCTCGCTCGAATAATTTAACATTTGACCTCGCTCAATTCATTTCACATTCGACCTTGCTCAAATTACTTTACATTCGACCTCGCTCGAATTACTTTACATTCGACCTCCCTCGAATCATCTAACATTCGACCTCGCTTGAATCATTTAACATTCGACCTCGCTCGAATCATTTTACATTCGACCTCGCTCGAATCATTTTACATTCGACCTCGCTCAAATTATTTTACATTCAACCTCGCTCGAATTACTTTGCATTCGACCTCACTCGAATTACTTTATCAAACCTCGATCTCATCCGAACTAATTAATACTCGACCTCAAGTCAGTCTATGTTCGACTCAATATCAACCATATACAAACAGTCGAAAAATCATGGGCTTCCCAACATAGCAAAAAAAAAGAGGAGGAAAAGAGAATGGGAATCCATAAATACATAGCAAAAAGGGAATTGTTCCATTTCAATTATCGGATTACAATAATTTTTACAAAGGGCTCGACGATGCCCTCACAAAAATAGCAAAGCAAAAAAAAACTAAGTACATAGCTTCACGTCACATCATCCCCATCGACGTACTCATCATCATACCAAGGATCAGAGTTAAGCCTATCCGCGGCATCATCATCCTCATCCCCTCCGGGCATACCAGGGTCGTAACCACAAGTTTCACAAGCTGCACGTGCCTTGACACGGATGCCCTCAAGCTCTAATTTAGAAACTTTCCCGGCAGCCTTTAAAGATTTATAGACATCAAGTTGAGCCTCGGCATGGACCCACATCTCATACGACTCCCGCGGCACACCGTGATCGGTAGAAGTATGAGATGTAGACCGATGTGACTGCCGTCGCGTCTCCTCAGCCCTTAAGATAACGACTTGTTCGTTTAGCCTGGACAACTCCGCCTCTAAACCCTGGATCCGTTATTCCAACCTCGCAACCTTAAGCGCCAATGTCTCCACCTCATTAGCCCGCTCGGACCTGCAAACACGGAAAGTGTCATCTAGGGTCGCCGCTTCAGCCGTAGCGGCCATTCGGCCTTTCCTGCCCGACTCAATTCTTCGATATTCGCACTCAGCTCACCCCTCAGATCAACAGCCCTTACTTCTTTCTGCCCGAGTTCAGCCGTTAAGGACGCCACCTACGTCTGAAGGTCAGCGTTCTCAGCCATCACCCCCTTGCTCACCTCGAGCTCATCCTCTTTGGCCTTTAGCGCTGCCTCAAGCTCGCTGCACCTACTGATGGCCCTAATAAGCTCATCGTCCCTCTCCCTTAGCTCCTTATCTTTCTTCGTTAGGTCATCATCTTTCTTTTTGAGCCCATCACGAAGCGACTGAAATTCGCCATCCTAGCTAAGGAAGTTGACCAGCGTTCGGTGCTTAGTATGGTATTCCCTGTACTTAGAGGTCATCTTCTTAAAAATGGTTGTCCTCCGCTCCTTCCGCCGGTTGCGCTCGATCCCAATGATAAGAGTGTGATGCAAAATAACAAAAGGAAATCAGTGTAAGCATATTACACATGCAAAATAAACCTAACCTAACATGGAAAAGCACTCACTCGTAGGGCCATGCCAGACATGCCCAACGACAGGTCCACTTCGTTCATCATTTGTAGCGCCGTATTCTCAGAAGTCGCGCATAGAGGAGCAAAAGCTGGCACCGCCCGTTCTGAGTTGGCCAAAAGATCTTAGTCTGTAGGGATGATTATGTGCCGATTAGGACCCTCTGTACTTATCTCCACACGAGTAGCCCTCTCCATGAAGGTATGAATCTCCTCAGGGTCGATGTCTAAGCCAGAGTCGTCTTCCCCCACAGGAACGGCTCTACTCCCCCCGACCACCGATGATGGGCCACCTTCTACGGCCCGTGTAAGATCTCCGCTATCACGAACCCCCTCAATCCCAGAGGATCTCCTCTCCATGATGACACCTGTCGTAGAAACGGCCTCAACGTATGGTATGAGCACAGGTTCCGCCTCCAGGGCAACGAATTTTTCCGGCTCAACGTCAGCGACAATGGCCTTCCCGGTCTCCACCCTTCGTCTTTTTCTCGACAATGTCTCCTCGACATTATATGGTCCATTTACAAGGTGAAAGATGGACTGAGAAGAGATCTCATCCCGCACGGCAATAGTTTGAGGGGCGGAGTCCCTCATTGGCAGAGCTTGAGTCCGATCTCCTCGAGCCGACTCGGCCAAGGCAAATTGCATCCTAGCCAACGTGATAGCTTGGTGAAATGCAGGCACTAGAGCCTTGGTCTTCTTGGAAACTCGCCGACTTGGCACCAAAGGGGGGTCGCATCAAAAAGCGATGGCAAGCAAAAATAAGCTGAGGTAGAAATGACACTTACTGGACGGGGTCTTGGGTCCAAAATGCTTGTGAAAGGATGCCCAATCGTGAATTCTTACAGCGTGTGGTAACACGCGAGCCAACCAATCTTCAATATCGAAGACGGGAGAAGGTGCACGCCTCTAAGCTGAAAAACAAGGAAGTCGCGAGTAAGTCAAAAATGAAAAAATAAAAGAAAATAACGAGCATATGGTGAGATACTTACGATTATAGTTCCATTATTCGAGAAACCCAGTAGGATTCGCCACCAGGTGCTCGGTTTTGACGAAAAAATACTTATGCTATAACCGTCGGTTCATCTTGTCATCCATCCCGGTCACCAACCCTTTGATCCCACGATGCCGTAGATGTATCAATGTACCTCTATAAAAGCTAGGCAAAAATAGATGGAGCAGGTGGCGAATATTGACCTCGCAACCGGCCAACTCTGCATACTTCGCCAGCATCAGAAAAACATTATACAAATAATGGGAGAGTTACATCGGGCAGACGTTGTAAAATCGGCAAAATTCCTCTGCTAATGGGGAGAGGAAGAGAATAACCGATTAAGAACGGATAGACGTACAAGGCACAATACCTGGGTCGGTGAACCTCTAGGATGTCACCCCCGGCCGGAACAATTTCGACGTGAGGAAGAATATGATATTTAGGTCGGATGTCGGCTATTTGAGACAGTCCCGTCTCAAAAAGCTTCTGAGCAGGTGCGGGAGCGGGTTCCTTTGGGAAGTCATGTTTGACCAAAGGGTTCTTGGGGACCACCTCCACGGTGGGCAAGCTTTCCTCCTCTTCAACCATGAATTCCTCACCGTCGGGAGGAAAGGCCACTGATAAAGGAGTGGCATTGGAAACTTCGTCGTGAATATGAGGGGATGTTGACATATTCACGTGGTGAAACCAAAGCAACAAAGTTTGAAGAAGAAGATATCAATTGGGCAAGAAATCATGGACTGGAATTGAAGAGGCTGCAAGAGACTGAAAGCGGAGATCGAAGAAGAATATCAAAGAAAACAATACACATGCGAAATGAGAAATTATGAAAATCATCGAAAATGAAGCCCCCTCCATCTATTTATAGGGTTGGGTGGCACCAGAATCGAAGCAAAGGACCGTCAATGGCACCAAAATCGAAATGCCAAAGGCACAGACGTTGCATGGGGAAGTCGCGCAATAATGACGCACGTGGTGATGACGTCACCTCGTGTTAGCCATGCCACCGCAGCCCTGCTGGCTATGCTATTTTATCAGCCTCGACCGGTTCGATTCAATCAACACGACCAAATTTCTTCTCAAGGGCTGCAGACCGGATCCGCTCATCGAGAACGTGCAAGATCACGACCTTGACGAGCGAAAGGACTAACTGTATTGGTCTAAATTTGGGTGGCTTGATAACTTCAAATAAAACATGATGAAGGATAGAGCCGACCACGGCACAATGGTGAGGAGTCGTCTTAAGAAGGATTATTGCCGAGGTCAAGCAAAGGGGGGAAGAAAGCAATGGTAGGATAGTTTAGCAATAGATCTAAGGAATATTCCATTGGATATTCTCTAGGTTGTACTCTTTAGTATTTCTTGGCGATAACCCTTATAAATAGGAAGAGATAAAGAACAAAAAGGAGCTTCTTCACTTTTTGATAAGAGCACTTGTAAAGGGTTGACTACAAAGAATATACGAAAAGGCTTGTCTTGTTCACTGTTTATGTTGCTCAACGCACGTAGTTCACTCTTTGTTTACAAGTCCAAAGATTCCCTATCCACCTTCATTTATCACTATCCCACGTTGTTGTCAGGAAGATGAATCACCCAAACCATCTAACATTTGGCTGATAAATTCCTCTTTATTATATTTATTGCCATTATCTGCATTTATTGCATGTTCTTATTATAACATTCATTGACATTCATTGAATACATATCTCATCTTTGTCGAGCATAAACACGGTCCCATCCCACGAACCTGTCTAAGTTTTTTATCTAAAATTTATTATATCTAACTAGGATTCAGCCTCTATTCCCTCATTAATTTAACAAGAATCTTAACACTTTTTGATCAAACCATAGTGAATGGTTGTTATATAAAGATGCTATTATAGAGATGTCTGACTGTATAAGCGTAAAACTACAAGAGAAATTACTATTATTAAGCTAAAGTTGAGGGGGGAAACAATTACGTCGCTGGAAAAAATGCGATGTACATATTTGTGAAATTCCAAGAACACCCCCACCCTCTCCCGGTCATTTGTCCCTTCAACTTTTCCCGACAGCTATTTGCTTTGCCCTAATTAAACTTTTGTGGACATTGATTTAAAAGATACATTAGTATTTACCAGATTTTGGGCTCAAATACGTTTCAATCATGTTTTTAAGACTAGTTATTCGTTGATATTGAGTGAGAATTTGATATATTGCTGCATCATATTTTAAAATTATGATTTGGAAAGTCCCAATGAATGAAATAACTCTTCAAGTTCAACGAATGGAAAAGGAACCGGCAACTGTCTAATGAAGCTTTAGCTGTGGCGAAATTAGGATTTTTATCAATGGGATTTAAAAATAAATAAGTAAATACGTGAAAAAGATAAAGAAATTCAATGTCTAATATATATACAGTGACACAATTTACTACTTCCTTCGGTCCATAATAAGTGACCAATTTACTTTTTTATTTTGGTCCAAAATAAGTGTTATATAATTATAAACTCTCTAGCCATATTGAAGAGTTTAAATGGATTAGTATTATGTATGATTATACGCCTAAATATTGCAAGCCTTGCAAGAAACAAGGGCATAGTGAGGCAGAATGCTGGGTAATTCATCCTGAATTACACAAGAGATTTGATGAAGATGTGGAGGATCAAGGCAAGGAGAAGAGTAGTTGTGGTGAGCACTAAAGCAATTGGTACAACTGCAAATTCAACAAAGGTTCTGTCAAGTGGAAAGGTGGTTGGTAAGCCTGCTACAAATCATGCCAAGCAGGAATGGATACAAGTAAGGAAGAACAAATACCAACGGGAATCAGGGTCACATTGTTGATAATAAACAAGGTAAGGAAGCTAACAAGGGTAAAGGGAAGGCCAAACTTGAGGAAGTAGCAACCAAGAACAAGTTTAATGCACTAGAGGTTGAGGAAGTTCATCAACCTACTCTAAAAATTACTGAAGGCAAAGGTGATGATCATAGCAATGGTGGGGAAAAGCAATCAAAGAAGGGCCATGAGAAGGAAAAATAAGGTAATACCGGAGTGACAAGCCTCAATCCTAAGGCTTCTGGGGTTAGGGTTGGGAAGGATGCTAATACTAAACAAACGGGAAAAGGTAATCAACAAGAACTTAAGCGTGTAAAGAAGGAAGCAGTTGAGAAAGTGTTGGAAGAGCAGCATAATGGGAACTTAGCTAAGGCTAATCCTATTATTCCTAGTGATCAAAGTTCTAATGAAAAGGCTATTAAGGGATCCACAATCGACTGGGTTCATAGAAGGTTTGGAACTAGCAAAGAGGAGCTAAGGCAACTCAATGTGACAACAAACAAATCATGTCAAGATATTCCATCTCAAACATTTGCAGATTCTGGGCAGCTTGAGAACCTTGATGAGATAAACTCAACAAAGGTTGTAGGGAGTGACGCAATTGAGGTGGAGGATGATCAACTAGGCACGACAAAGACAACAGGAGACAAAGTGAGGGACAGCAGCCCACTTGGCGATAGGCTGGCGATGACAGGCCTAAATCCAGGCTCCCCAGGCGTTAGGCTGGTGACGTTAGGCCTAAAGCTAGGTACCCCAAGCATTCGGCTCACAACGCCAGGCCTAGCGCCAGGGTCACCTGATGAAGCAATGATAGTTAACCCTATCCCTAGTGCAACTGGCAAGATTTTGGCATATGTAGATGGTGTTCCGGTGTATGCATTGGAGAACAAACTTGATGATAATGTGAAGGTTAGGGATTATACAGTAGGGGCAGAGAATAGCAATGAAAAGAATGATGAGCAAGCAATTGTTCTAAGAGCATCTGGTAAATAGAGGAAGTGTCTATGGAATATGGCACTGATCTAATTATGCAGCTGCATCTTAATGTTCCACTGAAGACTCCACTACAACATTTACATGATTTAGTTACACACAATGTGGCACCAATTGATGAAGACTTAATGAGACAAAATCCTAGGGAGGATGAGGGAGATATGAATCAATAGCAGAAAACTTAAAACATGTGGCTAGGGATGGGGACCTATTACCTACCGCTAGTGCTAAAGGAGCAGAATAAAGAGTCACAACAACCTTTAAGAATTATGCCCAGGAGGGCAGCTTCTCTATCTAAATGATGATCAAAACATTAATATGGAATATAAGGTCTGTGAATACACAGCCGGCCTTTCCTAGAGTGATCAACATGAATAGGGAGCATAACTTTTGTGTAGTTGTATTGATGGATCCTTTTCAAAAGAAGAGACTCATTGATAGATATAGAAGAAGGTTGAATATGGAGACGGCTTATGCAAATATTAATGGGCAAATTTGGTTGTTCTGTGATGCAGTGGTGGAATGGGAATTAGTGGAGGATACCGAGCAACATGTGACTGTGAGAGTGCTTCACCATGACCTGGGGAAGCACATGATGATGACATTTGTTTATGAAAAATGTTCAGCAATGGAGAGGTTGGAATTGTGGGATCACTTGAATTACTTAGCAAGTGATATGAAATTGACATGGTTGGTAGGAGGGGATTTCAATGTGATATTACATGAAGATGAGAATATAGGAGGACTACCAGTACACCCACCTAAATATGAGGATTTTGCATTTTGTGTAAACTCTAGTGGTTTGTTTGATCAAGGATACAAAGGAAGTCCATTTACATGGTGAAATGGGAGATTTAATGCTGCGTGTATATTCAAAAGATTGGATAGGATCTTTGTGAATTTGTCATTTTAGAACATGTTGCCAACTATTGAAGTTGAACATCTAATCAGAACTGGATCAGAACATGCGCCATTGTTAATGACATGTGGGGAGCAGACCACCAATTTTGTCAAGCCTTTCAGGTACTTGAACTTTTGGACTAAACATGATGGATGTGGTGATGCAGAATTGGGAAGCTGATTTCATAGGGGATCTTTTTTTTTATGTTCAAGCAGAAGCTCAAGAGGATGAAGGCAGCACTGTCAAAATGGAGTAGGGAAACATTTGGTGATATCTTCAAGAAGTTGGCTATTTTGGAAGACATTGTTAGGGTGAAAGAGATGTTGTTTGAAGAAGAGCCTACGATTGAGAATAGGATTGTGCTTCAAAAGGCTCAATCTGAATTGAAGAAATACTTGAGTATTGAGGAGAAGTATTGGAAGCAAAAAGCTGGGATGACTTGGTTTGCTGAAGGAGATAGGAATACAAGTTTCTTTCAAAATTATGTCAATGGCAAAAGAAAGAAATTGCAACTAAAGAGGATCAAAAGTGGGAGTGGGGTATGGATTGAATACCAGGAGTAATTGGCTACATCTGTTGTGGACTTATATCAAAAACAATTCACAAATGAAGGTGATACATCTGACTTTTCCTTGATCAATAATGTACCATCGATGGTCACTATGGAACAGAATTTGGAACTTAGCAGATTGCAACAATTGATGAGGTAAGGACAACAATTTTTAGGCTTAGTGCGGAGAGTGCTAGTGGTCCGGATGGATTCACTGGCATGTTTTATCAAACATGATGCGATGTTATTGGTGCTGATATACACTAAATGATGCTACACTTCTATGGAAGAGCTGCACTGCCTAAATCCATCACTCACACCAACCTAGTGTTGCTGCCTAAGAAAGCTAGATTGGGGGTTTGGACCTCGATTTGAGGTCCGATTTCAAAACAAATTATATATTTGAGTTCGTGGGGGAATGGGTGATCGGGTTTTGGTTCGAACCTCGGTTTTGACCATGTGGGCCCGGGGCGATTTTTGACTTTTTGGGTAAAACTATGGAAAATACATTTTTATGCATTCGAATTAATTCATTTAGCGTTTATTAATGTAAATAAGTAACTTGTGACTAGATACGGACGAATTGGTGGTGGAATCGAGGGGTAACGCTATAGTTGAAGCGTGAACTGTGCTCGTGGCATCGAGGTAAGTGTTTGGTCTAACCTTAGCTTGATGGATTAGGAGTTGCATCTATTTGCTACGTGTTAATTGTGGAGTACGACGTATAGGCATGGTGACGAGTATCTATACGTTGGTGTCAAGCATGCCCGTGAGTCTTATGTTATAATTTGTTATAACTCCGTTGTGGTTTATTATGCCTCACATGTTATTATCATCATTGTTCCCTCGCCGGGATGTTTGTTTGATATTATTGTTCCCTTGTCGGGATATTGTTGAGATATCATTATTCCCTTGCCGGGATGTTGTTGAATTATTAATGTTCCCTTGCCGGGAAGTTATTATGTTGTTCTTGTTCCCTTGTCGGGATTCCTTATGATTATTGTTGGTTGTAAATGGGAGCGGGTGGTACGCCTACCACAAGATATAATGAAATGGGAGCGGATGGTACGCCTACCACAAGATATAATAAAATGGGAGCGGGTGGTACGCCTACCACAAGAGATAATGAAATGGGAGCGGGTGGTACGCCTACCACAGGATATAATGAAATGGGAGCGGGTGGTACGCCTACCACAAGACATAATGAAATGGGAGCGGGTGGCATGCCTGCCACAAGATATGAGAAATGGGATCGGGTTGCACGCCTGCAACAAGATCTGAAAAGAAAGTGAAATCTACTTTTGTTTCCTTATTCTTGTTAGTGGTTGGATTTTGATCCCTTTAAAATTCTCTTGATATTCTGTTTTTACCTGTTATTCCCCGAAGCATGTTTCCCCCTCCCATCTTTACTTTTTTACTTCTGTATTTCTTTTTCGCTATATATATATATTTGAACTGCACAGGTTTATGTGGTAGTCTGGTTCTAGTNACCTTGCCGAGGTTAGGCTAGGCCATTACCCAGCACATGGGGTCAGTTGTGCTGATGCTACACTCTGCACTCTTTTGTGCAGATCCCAGTGCTATTGACTTCGGACAGTAGATCAGTTGGCTACCTTCAGTCCACACGTAGATCCAAGGTAGACCTACAGGCGTCCGTAGGCCCTAGCGTCTCCTCTATCTTCTATTCCCTGTTTCATTTTCCTTATTTCAGAAACAGTGTACTGTTATTTCTTCAGACTTTGTGTGTAGTGAATCTTAGACTGTCTGTGATACTGTGACACCAGGTTTTGGGTGGTTAAGGCTTGAGTAATTGTAATAGACATAGATTCCCGATATTTCATTTCATTATTTTCTTATGCTTAATTTAACTTCCCGTTTTTTATACGTTATCGCTTTGTGTTTGATAAAAAGGAATAAATGGATAATGAAGTAATTAGTTTCAAAGAATTGGCTTACCTAGCTCACATTAGTAGGTGCCATCACGACTCCCGAGGGTGGGAAATCCGGGTCGTGTTAAGTTAGTATCAGAGCTCTAGGTTACATGGGTCTCACAGTTCACAGACAAGCTTAGTAGAGTCTGAGGGATCGGTACGGAGACGTCTATATTTATCCCCCAGAGGCTACAGAGTTAGGAAAATCTCACATCTTTTCTCTCCTGTCGTACGGTTTGGTTTCTCAATGCTGATTGAATTTCTATTATGTTCTCTCGCAGATGTCGAGAACATGCGCTTCCTCATCCGCCGATCGGCAGCCGAGCCCCCAGCAGTAGCTCCCACGAGGGGCAGAGGCCGAGGCCGTGCTTGAGGTCGAGGTAGGGGCAAAGCTCCGCCCAGAGCAGCAACACCAGCAGCGGAGCCTTAGGTTGATGTTGATGATGAGGTTCCGGCCCCAGCAAATCCGGTCGGCCCAGCTCAGGTCCCAGAGGGGTTTATTGCCACCCCAGTTCTCCAGGATGCTCTGGTCCGTCTAGTGGGCCTTATGGAGAGTGTCACCCGGGCAGGCTTGCTTCCTGTAGCACCAGTCGTCTCTCAGGCTGGAGGAGGAGCCCAGACTCTTGCTAGTCGCACTCTGGAGAAGGTAGCTCCCCAGTTTTAGACTCCAGTAGTTCCGCCAGTTGGAGCAGTTCAGCCGGGTGTGGTAGCCGAAGAAGTTCGATGCAGTGTGGGTCATTGTTGATAGGCTGACCAAGTCAGCGCATTCAATTCCTGTGGCAGTCTCCTATTCTTTCGAACGGTTAGCTGAGATCTATATTCGGGAGATTGTTCGTCTTTATGGTGTGCCCGTGTCTATCATTTCGGATCGAGGTACGCAGTTTACCTCATATTTCTGGAGAGCAGTTCATCGAGAGTTGGGAACACGGGTTGAGTTGAGCACAACGTTTTATCCTCAGACGGACGGGCAGTCCGAGCGGACTATTCAGATTTTGGAGGATATGCTCCGAGCCTTTGTCATTGACTTTGGAGGCTTGTGGGATCAATTTTTGCCTTTAGCAGAGTTTTCCTACAACTACAGCTACCAGTCGAGTATCTAGATGGCTCCTTATGAGGCTTTCTATGGTAGGCGGTGTCGGTCGCCGGTTGGATGGTTTGAGCCGGGAGAGGCTCAATTGTTGTGCACGGATTTGGTCCAAGATGCCTTGGACAAGGTCAGGATCATTCAGGACAGGCTTCGTACAACTCAGTCCAGGCAAAAGATTTATGCCGACCGCAAGGTTCGAGATTTGGCTTTCATGGTCGGTGAGCGGGTATTGCTTCGAATGTCGCCTATGAAGGGTGTGATGAGATTTGGGAAGAAGGGAAAGCTTAGCCCTAGGTTCATTGGTCCGTTTGAGATTATTGATCGAAAGGAGAGGTGGCTTATAGACTTGCATTGGCGCCGAGCTTATCAGTCGTGCATCCAGTGATTCATGTGTCCATGCTTCAGAAGTATCACGGCGATCCATCCCACGTGTTAGATTTCAGCACTGTCCAGTTGGACAAGGACTTGTCCTATGAGGAGGAGCCAGTAGCTTTTCTAGACTGGCAGATTCGTCAGTTGAGATCAACGAGTTTTCCTTCTGTTCGTATTTAGTGGAGAGGTCAGCCTCCTGAGGCATCGACATGGGAGTCCGAGTCTGATATACGGAGCCGTTATCCCCATCTTTTCCCCGACTCAGGTACTTCCTTTTTCTGTCCGTTCGAGGACGAACGATTGTTTTAGAGGTGGAGGATGTGATGACCCAAAAGGTCAACACTTGTTTTTAAAATGAATTCTTCGTTCCGAGGCCTTAAAAACCTCTTTTAGCATCACCTCGATTTGCGTGCGCAGTCCGGGCATGTAGCCAGAAAGCCTATATGTGAAAATCTGTGAAAAATGGTAAATTTTGGCTATAAATTGAATTTATTTGACTTCGGTCAACGTTTTGGGTAAACGGACCCGGACCCATGATTTGACGGTCCTGGAGGGTCCGTAGGAAAATATGGGACTTGGGCGTATGCCCGGAATCAAATTCCAAGGTCCCAAGCGCGAGAAATGAATTTTTGAAGAAAATTGTTTTCCGAAATTGTTTAGAGGATTTGGAAATGAAATTTGATTAGAAATTGTTGGTATCGAGCCCGTATTTTGGTTCTGGCGCCCGGTACAGGTCTTATACATGATTTAAGATAATTCTGTGAAGTTTGGTAAGAAACGGAATCCGTTTGACGTGATTCGGACCTTAAATGCAAATTTGATGTTTAAAGAAGTTTTGAGAAATTTCACTGATCTTGAGGTTTAATTCGATGTTCATTATGTTATTTTTGTTTTTATGTGTTTTGTTTCCTCCTTTCCTAAAAGGAACTTATATTAGTTGTGTGCCCGCGTCGCATGCATGATTCGCGAGCGAGGTGTCTGTTCAAATATGTTGACCGCGTCGCATGTATGATTCGCGAGCGGGGTAATTGGAATTCCTTTTTAGAGTTCGTTTTCCTTTTGTATCGCGTTCGAATTGGTGGCCTATTGGCACATTGCGGCATCATATGAGACTTTTGACCATGTCCGAGGTGGCTTATTGCCTGAGCAGTTCGTACTGGGTGAGACAAGATCATTGGACTTAGGATCAGTGCAATCTGAATATATGAAGTATATTAAGAAGCAAAGACCATTATTTGGTTCAGAAAGAGGTGATGGTTCTTGACAGGATTATAGACCCTATGAATCGTTGATTCGGCAGTTGGTTATGAATTCCTACACATCTCTTCTATCGTGGTGGTATTGTAAGAGTTAGAGCAAGACCTGTGTAGGTCATGAGGTGCAATGAGAGCATCAGATTCGTGTAATTCCGATTTGTTCGATCAGAGAATGCTATCCTGTGAGTAAAGTGGTGAAAGGTGTGACAACTAAGATATGAAGTCATGTTTTGGTGCTGCGTGTAGTTATTGATACGGTGAGCGTATGTTAGAACAGGCCTGACAGAGAATTCCGGATGATGGAATTGGGCTCTAAGGCTTATTTGCTTAAGTGAAAAAGGATACCTTCAGATTGACTGAGCTAGGGAGCCTAGCTGAGTTGTGGTAGCACGGGTAGGTGCTCGAGGTGTTAAAGAGTGATTTCAGACAACCCCAGCACAGTTCCTAGCACGTTCGAGGACGAACGTATGTTTAAGTGGGAGAGGATGTAACGACCCGACTGGTCGTTTTGAGCTCTAGCGCGCCGTTCAGCAGTTTGAGGCCATGAGCAGCTTCATTTCAGGTATTATGACTTGTGCACACGGTAGGAATTGAATTCCAGGAAGTTCGGAGTTGACTTGGATAGGAAATTCTCATTTCGGAAGCTTTAAGTTAAGAGAATTGTCTAAGATTGGACTTCAAAGTAAATGACATCGGAATTGGGATCTAAACATTTTAGTAGGTTCGTATGATGATTTCGAACTTGGGCATATGCCCGGTTCGGGTTTTGGATGACCCGGGAGCGTTTTGGCGCCTATTGTGGAAGTTAGCATTTTGGAAGAAATTTCATTAGTTTGGGTTGAAGTGCATTTCAGTGTTATCGATGTCCGTTTGGGATTCCGAGTCTAGGAGTAGCTCCATATGGTGATTCTGGAGTTGGGAGCGCGATCGAAAGTGAATTCGGATGTTCGTGGGTCATTTTTGGGTCATTTGGCAAAAGATAGAAATTTGAAGGTTTTTGAGAAGTTTGACCGAAGGTGGACTTTGTGATATCGGGGTCGGAATCCGATTCTGGAAGTTGGAGTAGGTCTGTAATGTCGAATATGACTTGTGTGCGAAATTTGAATTTAATCGGGCGTGATTTGATAGGTTTAAACATCGAAAGTAGAAGTTTGAAATTCTAAAGTTCATAAAGCTTGGATTGGGGGTCGATTCGTAGTTTTGTCGTTGTTTGATACTATTTGAGGCCTCGAGCAAGTCCGTAATGTGTTTTGGGACTGGTTGGTATGATTGGTTGGGGTCCCGGGGGGCCTCGGGTGGATTCCGAGTGGTTAGCGGATCGAAAATGGAATTTGGAAAACGCTGAAGTTGCTGGTTGCTGGTATAACCGCACTTGCGAGACCAGGGTCGTAGGTGCGGAGCCGCAGAAGCGGTCGTTGTGCTGTAGAAGCGAAAAATGGATGGCCAGGCAGGGACCGCATCTGCAGAGGAGAGGGCATAGAAGCGGAATGGGTTGGGAGCCCCGGACTGCAGAAGGGGCATTTGGCACGCACCTGCGGGACCGCTGAAGCGATCAAGGGACCGCAGGTGCGAAAGGACTGGAGGCAGTGAGCTATCTTTAAAAATTGAGTTTAGGCTCATTTCCTCCCATTTTCACTTCGGGTTGGGCGATTTTGGAGCTTTTGGAAGAGACATTTTCTCCATCTATGTCAAGGTAAGTTGTTCCCACTCATTAGACACTAAATACATGGCTTTGTTTCGGATTTGAGCATGAAAATTGGTAGAAACTTGGGGTTTGAGGGAAAACCTAAAAAATTGATATTTTTGGATTTTGGCCACGATTTTGGATATGAAATTGAGAGTAAATTATATATTTGAGTTCGTGAGGTTATGGGTAAACGTTATCTTCGAAAAATTTTGGAATCCGGGCACGTGGGCCCGAGGGCAATTTTGTCAACTTGTCGATCGGGGTTAGGAATTTGTTATAAATTGGATCGTAATGGGTAATTGAACTTATATTAATGGATTGGCATGACTTTTGGCTAGCTTAGGAGCATTTTTGCATCGATTCGAGTCTTCGGAAGGGCGTGGAATGCCGGTGAGTTAATTGGTTATGTGCTCCTATGTGACGACCCGGCCGGTCGTCTCATGAGTTACCGGTTTGTTTCCCCCATTTCTTCTACCATTTGCTTTGTTCATCTGTGTTTTGGGGTATCGGGTTGGTTGGATTGAATCCGGATTGGTTTTGGTGAAGTTGGAGACACTTAGTCTCTTTTAAGAAGGCTTAAATTGGAAAAGTCAACTGGATGTTGACTTATGTGTTAGAGGGCTTGGATATGAGTTTTGATGGTTCGGTTAGCTTCAGGAGGTGATTTGTGACTTAGGAGCGCGATTGGAATGGGTTTTGGAGGTGTAGAGAAGATTTAGGCGTGAATTGGCGTAGTTGAGATTTTGGCGATTTCCGGTTGATAGGCGAGATTTTGATATAGGGGTCGGAATGGAATTCGGAGAGTTACAGTTGCTTCGCTACGTCATTTGGGATGTGTGTGTAAAATTCTAGGTCATTTTGAGGTGGTTTGGTTGGGTTTTTGATCAAAAGCGTATTTCGGAAGAATTTAGGAACTTAGGCTTGAATTCGATGTGATTTTGTAGATTTGATGTTGTTTGAGGTGTTTTGATGATTGGAACAAGTTTGAATAAGGTGTTGGGTTGTATTTGTGCTTTTGGTTGAGATCCCGGGGGGCCTCGGGGTGAATTCGGATGGTTAACAGAGAGATTGGTGAATTGTTGCAACAGCCGATATTGTTGTTTCTGGTGTTTTCGTACCTGTGGTTTGGGGACCGCAGGTGCAGTGTCGCACGTGTGGAAGTGAAGGCGCAAATGCGGTCTTAGGAGTTGGGGTCAGGAACCGCAGATGCGGTATGGGAACCGCACCTATGGGGTCGCAGATGCGACAAAAGGACCGCAGATGTTGTTTGGGCTAGTTTAATGAATTTCCGCAGAAGCGGATGGATCGACCGCCTGTGGTACCGCAGAAGCGGATTTTGGACGGCAGATGCGGAAAGGCCTGGGCAGAAGGTATATATTTCATACTTCGCGAATTTTGAAGGGTTTGACCATTTTTGAACTCGGAATTGGGAACTTGGGGCGATTTTGAGGAGAGAAATCAAAGAGACTTCGTTGAGGTAAGTATTTTGGACTTAAAACACAATTTTATGGTAGAATTTCATGAATTAAGGCTGTTATTAGGAGGATTAAAGGGCTAAAAATGGAGGTTTAGGGCTTGAGTTTAAGAGGCCTTTAATGGGGGATTTGAGGGGTCATTAGGACTCTGATTTTGTGTTCTTGGTATGTATGAACTCATGAGAAGACGAGGAATCTAATGATGTAAAAATTTCTGAGTTTCGAGAAGTGAGCCCGGGGCTCGAGTTTTGCTAATTTCGGGATTTTTAGTGTTTTTCGATTGTTTTCCCTTGGATTTTGTTCCCTTAGCATATTTTTACGTTCTCATTCTAAATTTGGATAGATTCAATGCACGTGGAGGCCAATTCGAAGGAAAAAGGCATCACGAGCTAGGGATTTAGCCGGTTCCAGGTGAGTAATGTTGGTAAATGATGTTCTGAGGGTTTGAATTCCCGGATTGTACATCGTAGTACTATATTGAGGTGTGGCACACGCTCGATGAGGAGCGTGGGGTCGTGCACTATAGGGATTTGGACTTGGTCCGTCCCGATTGATGATTTTACCGCATATTTGATTGAAAAACTATTTCTTATCATCGTTTATTGGGCTGAATGCCATATTTGGGCTTCGTGCCAACTATTTGAACCCTTCGGGGCTTTTATTTGATATTTCCTCACTGTTTTGACTTACTATTTGAACTCAGTCATGGTATTTTCCACTATTTTACTACTCAGCCATTTTTACTCAGTTTTGATACTTAAATGATATTTTAAATGATGTTTGGGCTGAGAAACACTATTTTACTATCGCCCGAGGGGCTTGTGATGATTTTTGACTGAGTAAGGCCGAGGGCCTGTATTAGTGAGGAAACACTGATACTGATTGGAGGCCGAGAGCCTGAGATATGTGCGCCACGAGGTGGCTTGATTGATATGAGGCCGGGGGCCTAGATTTGATACCAAGAGATGGCTTGTTATTGCGCTTGGGCCGTAAGGGGCCCCTCCAGGAGTATGCACACCCCCAGTGAGCGCGGGTACCCATTGTGATGTGAGTTTAGGCCCGAGGGCTGTTACTGTTGTGAGATGTTGCCCGAGGGGCGGATGTGGTGTTAGTGTGCCCAAGGGGCAAATTCCTATTTGTTTACGTTATCATAATTAACTGTCATTACCTGTTTTACTGGTTTAAAGAACATTTCTTTGATATGTATTGATTTTACTGAAATTAACTGATTTTACTGCTTCATTATAGACTGCCACATGCTTTACGTGTTTTCTTGCTTTCAGTCATTATTTATATTCGTTACTCACTGAGTTGGAGTACTCACTTTACTCCCTGCACCCTGTGTGCAGATTCAGGCGTAGCTGGTTCCGCTCCGGAGTGTTGATTCCTCCAGTTCTAGGTGGGCTTATTCGGAGACTACGAGGTAGCTGTTGACGTCCGCACCCTCGTGTCTCTACTCTTCTATCATTTCTATTTCTCACAACAACTTGTAGTAGTTTATGACTTTAGTAGACTGTATGTGACTAGTAGATGCTCTTGACTTGTGACACCCCGGTTAGCGCTGTGTTTTTTTTAAGCAATCCACTAGGCATATTGCCTAGGGTTGGGTTTTATATATATAGAAATTAATCAAACATAGTTTTTCCGGAGGTCTTATGAAATGAAAGGCATGAAACTTGTAAACTACATAAAACCTATTACCAATATTGAGTAAACAACTCAACATTGGTATCACAAGATATGAACTGACTATCAAACTATAACTAGAAGAACCTATATCTTTAAGTACACGGATCACTGCTCCTACGATCATGATATCACTGCCCTTACGATCTTGATGCTGTTTATTCGTTATTGTTGTCCAGTTGCTAAAAATAGCTCCCTTTATTCTCCATGTAACAAATGCACTTGTACCAGTTGTCCAGGATCTTCATATTTCTTGCCCTCATCTGCTCACTTGCTTTCTTCTTGCTCTTAATTTTTCCTGACGTCTTCTTGTTGTTTGTTGATTTCATCTCATGAATTCCTTTATGGTATGTCCTGCTATGATGAAGTATTCTGAACCCAGCCCATTGTGGTATATCACTATCCACAAATTGTATCCAACATTGCCCTGTGAATTGCCCTTTCCAGTTCAGCTCGACTAGGTAATATTTGAGCTCCATTTTCGTGAATGATCACTCTTTTTATGATTGGCCTCTTTGTGTAATTTGATCCTCGGGTTGTAGTGTTGTAAGCTTGCTTTTGGCCTTTGTTCCATATTGCAACCACAAAGCCCAGTAAAGTTGGCCAAAGCCTGTTGCATGCATGGGGATGCAGGTGAGATTGTGCATTCCAATTACCTCCAATTCATGTACAGTCTCATGATGGCTTGTTGAGACCCCTGTATTCCTTGAAGGCTCCCAGATAAAAATGTCCTGCAGCATTGATGTTTCAAACCAAAGCACCATCATTTTACCCATCTAATTGCTCATTGTCCACATTCCAGTTCTCATGCTTATGCATGCCTCTTTTCCTTCTTCTAGGGAATGAGCACATAGTGCTAATACCACCCTTTGAAGTCGTAATAGGAGGCAAGGCATGAGTACAGTAACAACTCCTGCAAAAAAGAATACAAGGTTAGTAGAAAAAGTTATCCATATCATCTCCTCCTCTAGGATTCGATGGTATTGATTCAGCTTCAAGACTAGCTCCCTTACTACCTCCCTTGCCCTTCTCTTTGTACCCTCTTCTCCCCTATTTGCACCATCTATTTTACCAATGTTAATGTGTGATATGAGACCCCATTCTACATGTCTACCCTTCCATATCTCCTCTCAATTCCAGTTTAGTATAGTGACCCCCATTCCTTGCTTTAAGAAGTTCACCCATTGCAGCAAAGATCCCTTGCCTATTTCCTATTGTACCCCCCCTGCCTTTGATCCCTTATCACTAATCCTTCTAAACTCATTTCATATTGTACTCCCCCATAATTTGCCTGACTCCCTGCACCCCAATACCTTCCTTGCCATGCAACACTCCAGCATACTGCATTCACCACCTCATGATGCCCACTTCTCTTAAACTTTCTGAGCATCACTTCTTCCTCTTTTCTTTTTTGATTTAGTTGAGTGGTTAATTTACCACCCCCTCTTCTAATAATTGTGTCTGAGGTTTCCCACTTCTCCCTGGGCCCTAGTTTCCAGCAATGATCCTGCATTTTGAGTTTGACAACTACTGTACTATTGCCTATCTGTAATGCCAGTCCATTGGATTGAATGCCAAGCATTGATACCACCAATTGGACTTCTATTAGAGAATAGAACAATAGCACAGAATCAGTACCTGCAAAACAGAACACAAAGTTAGTGAAAAAACTGATCACCATGTTCTTCTCTATAAAGATTTGAACATGGTGAGACCTTGTCATGTCCTTCCTCATCTCCTGTCCTCCTCATACTAATTTCTTGCAACCATTACACGCAAATATGGGCATTGCATCTTATCTCCATTCAATATCCTCCTGCTTTGAGAGTCTAGATCCCAAAACTCATAACATTCTATGTTTCCAACATCAAGTGCATAATTTGCCAAATGATCAGCCAATTTGTTCCCCTCTCTATATATATGTGATATCCTTATATTGAATTCCACCATTAACTTCTTGATCTCCTCCACTTGATCAGTGATGCACCAAGGTGGTTTCCAATTCCCCTCTATTATGTTCTTCAGCAACAATGAATCTGTTTGAAAACATACATGAGAATACTGTTGTGCCCTGCAAATCCTCAGTGCTTCAACTATTGCTATTGCCTCTGCTTCATTATTGGAACCCTCAGCAATCTCTCTTCCTTCTACATATTTGCGATCTCCATGCTCATCCCTCAGACAAAATCCAATCGAGCTCCTCCCCGGGTTCCCTCTAGAAGCACCATCAGTATTAACTTTAATCCACCCTTCCAAAGGAAATTCCCATAGTACTTTCTCATACTTCAATTGAGGAGTATAGTTTTGCAGCATGCTCAATAAATCCTGCCATTTATGTGGCACATGAATACCTGGTTTTCTAAGTTGCAGTAAGGCCCTTAGTGTATTTGATACTTGGTATATGACTCTACTAACTAAAACTGCATCACCATATTTCAAACTATTCCTTCTCTTCCATAATTCCCAAACTATACATGATGGAAGAGCCTGCATTATTGGTTTGAGTCTAGGCAGTACCTGGGCAGTCCAGCATTTAGTAATGGCTTGATGAAACGTCAGATCTTGGACTGCAATACCTGCTCTTGCTAGGAAGTACTTCCATACCATTGTTGCAGCTTTTGGTGTGAAGAAGAGGTGCACTAAAGTTTCCTCCTTTGGCTCAGCACAACACCAACACCTCGATGGCATGTGATATCCCAACCTACGCATGAAATCATCAAGGGGCAGTTTTGCTCTCCATACTTTCCACATAAAGAAGGAAATTTTGAATGGCAATCCTTGTACCCAAATCATCCTATAAGCTAGTCTAGGATTATCCCTTCTTCTAAGATATTCCCATGCTGACTTTACAGAGAAATGGCCTTTAGTTTCAAGCATCCACACTGGAGTGTCAAGGACATTATCCATTACAGGAGGTCTAATATTTTCAACTATATGCAATGCCAATTCTTCAGGTAACAGCTCCATCAATCTACCTACATTCGAAGATCCCTGCTTCACCAATTCATACACATTGTGTACTTCTTCATCCACACCAAAATCTGGAGGAACTAAGAAATACAAAGCTCCTAGTCCAGTCCAATTATCATACCAGAAAAGTGCAGATCCCATTTTTGTTCTCCAAAAAATCTGATGCTCAATCAATTCCCTACATTCTAACATTTTCCTCCACACATGGGATCCATTCCTCCAAGGCACAACTATTGCATTAAGTTTTTTGCAATACTTTTGACTCACAAATGAACTCCAAAGGCTAGGCTTAGTCCTAAAGTTCCAGCATAGTTTGCAAAAGAGAGCCTTTGATACATCATGTAATGATCTGAATCCAATTCCTCCTTCCACACATGGCATACAAAGATTGTTCCATGAAGCCCAATGTCTACTTGATCCTCCAACAGAGCTACTCCAAAAGAACTGAGCAAAGATTTTGTGTAGCCTGCTAATAACATTGTTAGGGGGATTTACAGCTGAAAGCAGATGTATTGGCATGCTCTGAAGGACATTAGCAATCAGCACTGCCCTGCCCCCTATGGATAGTAATTTCCCCTTCCAAGCCTGCAGCTTATCAAGCACCTTATTGATCATAGGCTGATAATAATCCAGCTTTCTTCTTGCATAAAAAATAGGACAGCCTAGGTATGTGAAAGGAAATTCTTGCCTTCCAATCCCTGTTACCCTCTCCACCTTCCTGACTACCTCCAAGTCAAATAAATGGTGCATGTAAATGGCAGACTTGCTTTTTCTTACTAGCTGGCCAGAAGCAGCCTCATACAAGTGTAGAATTTCCATCACTAACCTTAATGATGTAGCATCTGAGGATGAAAAAATGATGGTATCATCTGCATATGCCAAATGATTGATCTTAGAACTCCATTTAGGAAGACCAAATCCACAGAAATATAGATTGAAGTGCAGTGAATTCAGTCCTCTTAACAGAGCTTAAGCAGCTAAAATAAATAGAGTTGGTGATAATGGATCTCCCTGCTTGACATCCCTCGATGATTTGAAGAAGCCATGAGATTGCCCATTGACAAGGACAGAATACCAGTTATTCCCTACCAAGTCATAAACCATCCCAATGAACCTTTCACAAAAGCCAAACTTTCTCAGCATTTTGGACAGAAATAGCCATGAAAGCCTGTCATAGGCCTTTGTCATATCTAGCTTGATTACTATATTAGGACCTGCTTTTGTTCTGATCCTTATATAAGTAATAATCTCCTTAGTTAGTAACACATTTTAAACTATACTCCTTCCCTTCACAAAGCCTGATTGTTCCTCTGAGATCAAATTAGGCAATAGCTCCACCAATCTTTCATGAATCACCCTCGAAAATATTTTGTTAATGAAGTTACTGAGACTAATTGGTCGCAAATCAGAGAAAGTATTCACCTCCTTTTTCTTTGGTAAAAGTATCGGATTAGTGTGTGTAACACACTTTGGCAATTGCTGACCATTGAAAAAGGCTAGGACCATTGCATCTGGAACCAAGAAAAACCAAACACCACCATCTTCTTCACATACCAAGAAGCAGCCATAGAAAAACCTTAGGAGCTTAAACCTAACATGGCTTAACCATGAACAGCCGCAAACCAAACGACCACAATCCGTTTCTTCTAGACCTCTAAGCTTCAGAACACTGACCAGTCGACCACCAGCTGCACCATCACCACCAAAAGTCCATCGCCGGACCTCCGTTCACCACGCATCTGCTATCTCCGGCAAAGCTTCACCTCACACGACCCATCTCCTCCACACAAAACAGCCACGATGCTCACTCCTCAGTCCAGATCAAGCAGATCATCCTCACCCATTGTCCTCACTGCTAGGAATGAGAAACACACACACACACACACATATAAAAAAAATAAAGAACAGATTGAGTAACAATAAAAAATAGAGTAGGGAACGGATCGAGAATAAGGAGTCGAGGTGCCGCAGAGTCGAGCTTTCCGGCGCTGATTCGAGTTTCCATCCACAGTTCTAACACTTGTGTTTCAGAGCTGCTGCACAATTAATTTCAGATTTGTTTGAGGTTGATTTCTCATTTCCTTCTACGTCTTATTTGTTGAACCTCGCACCTTCGTCATTCGGTTAATTTATTGTTCTGTTCGTTGATTGAGGTTAATTGCGGCTCTGTTCGTTAATCGTATGAGTTACTATATATCATTGTTCTGTTTTTGGTTGTCTAAATGATATCTGCTCTGTTAATGATTCTGTTTGCACGTTGCTTAGAGAAAATTTGTTCTGGATGGGTTCTGATGGTAAAATTGAGTAGTTGATTCCCTGTTTCATCACTTTATTAAGAGGTAATTGTTTAAGGCTTCACAATACCGGATCTGTGGGAGTTAGCTCTCAAAACGTGAGGAAATTGGACTTAGATAATTTTGTTGCTCTCTTATTCTTACTCTCATGAATTTGATAGCTTGGAGCAAACTTATGCCGTTAATAATCATAAGCATTTATAGTTTGCTTTAGGCACGTTTAATATATCGTCGTGATTGTGGACACGTTCGCGTGACATGATTACGATTCTAAAAACAATTCGGAGTATGCGTTCGCGCAACTTCGACCAACTTTCTCAAAATAAATATGTTATTAGTATAGTCCTCTTTAATTAAATATAGTTCTTTAGGCCGAGGTGTGCCATCCATAATTGAATCCCTATGGCCCTCGTGTTAATTTTATAACTTAGACATTAAAATGATATTCGTAGTTTGCTTTAGTCACGTTTAATCCACCATCGTGGTTGTGTACACGTTCGTGTGACATAATTACGGTTCTAAAAATAAAACCGGAGTATGCGTTCGCGCAACTTTGGCCAAACTTTCTTAATTATAATAAAGCGTTATTAATTGTAGACACGTTCGCGTGACATGATTTTTAACGCGCCAAACAAACGGGTACACGTGCACGTGACCTGTTTTAAGATAATTTCTTAATTAAAAGAGGCAAATGCACGTAGGTTTTAAAATAAGTAATTAGACAATTTGATTAATCCAATTATGATCAAAGCGACCGTGATAGAACCACGGAACCCGGGAATGCCTAACACTTTCCCCCGGGTTAACAGAATTCCTTACCCGAATTTCTGTGTTTCGCAGACATTAAAACAGAGTCAAATCTTCTCGATTCAGGATTCTAAACCGATGACTTGGGACACCATTAACTATCCCAAGTGGCGACTCTGAATTTAATTTAAATAATCCCGTTTCGATTGTCACTTAAATTGGAAAAAACTCCCTTATACTCCCTTCCCTGGGTAGTAAAAAAGGAGGTGCGACAGCTCTGGCGACTCTGCTGGGGAAAAGAAGCCAGAACTTCTGGCTCAGGGTTCAAGAATTCGAGCTTGTTAATTTGATTTTGCTTGGCTTTATTTATTGTTAATATTACTGTACTTTTTGAACCTAATGTGCTAATTGCTGTTTATTCGCCATTTCATTACTGCTTGAATTTTATTAAAATTCCTTCTTACGCCACCCTTCTGGGTCTTTCTCAACTGATACTCCTCCCCATACTTATCTTTGAAATCTCGACAAAAAATCAATAAAATCTTGCCATAAAGTGAACCTAATCAACACATGCCTCTCACGTAAGTATCCAACATTGCACTCACCTTTAATGCCACATTTGCCACGCCCCAAAACCGAGGGACATGACCGGCGCTCGACCGGGTAGCCCCAGTCAAGCGGACCTGGGTGCCTTTCTTATCCCACGTGTTACCCCGTGTTTTCATTACTCATTAATCAAAAGAAATAGTCATTATAATTAAAACACCTTTTTACGAAATGTACAGTAACAAACATGGTTACTTAGCGTGGTTTACAACTTACATCGCCCAACATACAAAATACATATTACATAAGTTCGTAACCCACATTTACTGTCTACGGAGCCTCTAAGGATACAAAAGGATAATACAATACTTGCCGGTAACAAGGCTCCGGCTATACCTTACACAAATATTAAAACATGACTCCGAAATAAAAGCGGCATGAGCCACGCAGGGCCCCGAGAGGAAAAGGCCTCACCAATTCAGCTGACGGGAAGTAAAGGGGAGGTACGGTCGGTGGACTGGAGTACCTGCTATGGATCTACCTACAATCATAACACAAATGTAGCGCCCCCGGCAAAAGGGACGTCAGTACATTTGAATTGTACTGGTATGTATGAACAAACTTTGCCCTAAGTAAACTCAAACCATACACAAGTAACAAGTAATTATGGAATCAACAATCAAGTACACATGAAAGGAAACAATCAAGCCAAACAAGTTTACAATCTCTCCATTCCCCCCTTCAACATTTTTCACATCAATGATTTCACAACTTTCTCATATTTTCATTTCAATAGTGATTTCGATCACTTTCCACCCTTATTACCTCGGCCACCCTTATTACCTCGGCCACCCTTAGCACCACAACCCACACCTTATTACTTCGTGTTGCGGCCTGCAACCCGATCCCGCCGAACAATCACAATTCACAAACAACACAACAACAGCAACACTTCACAAAGAACAACAACAACAATTCTAAAGAACTATAACAACAATTCACAAGGAATAACAACAACAATTCTCAAAGAATTTCCATAACCAACAATACCATTTCCATCATATTCAACAACTCATATGCATTTTATGTCACAACAATAATTGCCCACGACAAGCCATATCTGTTATTACCACAGTTGTTCCAATTGCATCATTTACGATCTTCTTCCATCATTTGTTTCTCAGCTCTTACCACATAACACTTTCACAATCACCCATTTGGTTTATTGCCAATTACTTACATCGGGAGACTTAACCACGAACACTCAAATTATACCAATCACAAGAATTTCTAACATAATCCACGTAGATATCACATACCAAATATTCGTACACCAAACAAGGTGATTTTACAAAGGTCAAAGTTAGCCATACATACCTGGAGCCGGATTCCCTTTTTAACTCCTATTTTCAATTCACCAAATAGTCTAGCAACGTCAATCTAGTGCAAAAGTTAACACATATGACTTAGAATTGAAGTTCACAATTGCTACTCAAACTTATTTAGGTTATCAACCCCTCTTGTACAATCCTTTACTCCTACCCAATTTCTCTTACTAGATTTTAAGTTTTAAAAGGCATGCATGTATGTTTTCAACCATTATTTTCAAGAATCAATGCATGAGACTCCCCCCCCCCCCCCTCTTAGTTTAAACCTGAAAATCAATGAAAAAGGGTTAGGGATTTTACCTGCAAGAATGGGGATGAAGATAATCACTTTGAAATTTCCCGGCCCGGATAGTTTTGAAGAATCAAATTTGATGAAGAAGACTTTCTCTCTCAAGAACCCTCTCTTCCTCTCTCTTATTTTGTTTAGAAAACTCGTTAAAATGAGGGGTTGGGGTGTTTTATTAAAAAGGGGGTCGGGTTTAAAATTTAGAAAAATAGGTACCGAGTCAGATATGCGGTCGCACTTTGCGACCACAGAGATGAAATGCGGTCCGCAAAATGGACCACAAAAGTGCTCCAAAAATCCAATCCTACTATTTGGGTCTGCGGCGGAAATGCGGTCTGCATACCCAATTTGCGGTCGCATAATGCACCGCATTTTTGACCTCAAATTTGTCTGACGTACTAACTCACTTTGCGATAGAAATGCGGTCCGCATATTAGTTATGCGGTCGCATAATGGACCGCATTTTGACCTTAATTTTAACCAAACCACTGACTCATTATGCGGCCGAAATGCGGTCCGCATACTTGATTTGCGACCGCATTCTGGACCGCAAAATAGCACTTTTCTGGAAAAACTTGGTTCTTTGATTTTTAAATACTTAGATCAGTACAATGGGTCCGAACCGCGGCTCGCAAGCTTGGCACGAAGAGTTCCACACATTCCCAACACATATTCAGAACCTAACATTACGAGCAGGTTTTGAGCACAAATATTTACGGGGCCTTACATCCTCCCCCACTTAAAATCATTCGTCCTCGAATGAGGATCTTGAAAATCAGTTGGTCTTTTGAAAACATGATATGCAGACTCCTAATTTTCACTATCTCCCATATTTTTGAAAAATTTTGCCAGAGTTTCCTTTGTAATTTAGACATATCTACCTGTCAGAGAGCCCCCGAAACACAATTCCAAGTACCATTACACAATTACAACTATCCCTACAGCTAGTATACAATTCATTACCTCAACAATTGCACATATTCAATCACTTGCTACATTTTGCACATAAAATAAATCATTATCAATCTACACTACCATTAGTTGCTTACTTATCACATGAGTTTTTATAAAACTTTCATTTACCAAAAAGAGGTTCACATGACTTAAACAATCACAACTCAAACAATTCTTACACCACTAGAGGGGTTTCAATAGTAAAACATTTAGGAAGAAAAGATGGGGTGTCTTTGCACCAATTTGGACACAATATCAATTTGTTTAGGGATAAGAGTTCGCACGATTGCTACTAGACTTGCTCAAACAGATGGGGATATTTTTCCTTCATTTCCTTTTCCGCTTCCCATGTGGCTTCCTCAACTCGTTGACTTCGCCATAATACTTTAACTGAGGCAACTTCCTTGTTTCTCAATTTACGGACTTGCCTATCAAGAATAGCAACCGGAACTTCTTCATACGACAACTCTTCATTAACCTCGATAGTCTCGACTGGAACAATGGTGGATGGATCTCCAACCACTTTTTTCAACATGGACACATGGAACACCGGGTGCACTAATGACATTTCAGGAGGCAATTCCAGCCTATAAGCCACCCGCCCTATCCTTTGAGCGATTCGATACGGCCCGACATACCTAGGACTCAACTTCCCCTTTTTGCCGAATCGCATGACTCCCTTCATGGGGGATACCCTCAAGAACACCCAATCATCAACTTGAAACTCCAATTCTCTTCGATGAACGTCCGCATAGGATTTCTGTCGACTCTGAGCAGTTTTCATCCTTTCCTAAATGACTTTAACCTTCTCCATAGCCTGGTGCATGAGATCTGGCCCTATCAATTCTGCTTCACCCACTTCAAACCATCCAATCGGAGACCTACACCTCCTTCCGTACAATGCCTCAAATGGGGCCATCTGAATGCTAGCATGAAAGCTGTTATTGTAAGCAAACTCTATAAGTGGCAAGTGATCATCCCAATTACCTTTGAAATCCAAGACACAAGCCCGCAACATATCTTCAAGCGTTTGAATAGTCTGCTCTGCTTGACCGTCAGTCTGAGGATGCAAAGCTGTGCTGAGATTCACCTGAGTACCCAAACCTTGCTGAAATTTCTTCCAAAAATTAGCTGTGAACTGGGCCCCTCGATCTGAGATAATAGAAAGTGGAGTGCCATGAAGCCTTACTATTTCCTTGATATACAACTTAGCATACTGTTCTGCAGTATCGGTGGACTTGACTGGCAAAAAGTGAGCTGATTTGGTGAGTCGATCCACTATTACCCAAATTGAGTCGAATTTGCGCTGAGTGCGAGGTAACCCCACCACGAAATCCATGTTGATCATTTCCCATTTCCACATTGGTATTTCCATAAGCTAAGTTAACCCACCGGGCCGCTGATGCTCCGCTTTTACTTGCTGACAATTCGGACACTTAGATACAAAGTCCGCCACACCCCTCTTCATGCCGTTCCACCAATAAATCTCCTTGAGATCATGATACATTTTTGTAGAACCTGGGTGCACAGAATACCTGGAATTATGAGCCTCCGCCATTACCCTCTCCCGAAGCTTATCCACATCCGGAACACATAGCCTACCCTGACATCGCAATACACCATCCTCGCCGCCGAGTGAAAATGCCGAAGTCTTGTTATTCAAAACTGCTTCCTTCATCTGAGCCAATGCTGGATCAATAAACTGCTTTTCCTTGACTTTCGCTACAAGTGACGATTCTGCTCCATTATGCACCATAACATCCCCCTCGTCTGAGGCCGAAATGCAAACCCCTAGACTGGCCAATTGATAAACCTCCCGAACCAAGGGCCTTTGATCCGCTCCCAAGTGAGCCAAACTACCCATAGACTTCTGACTGAGAGCGTCGGCCACCACATTCGCCTTCCCTGGATGGTACAAAATGTTCATATCATAATCCTTGAGCAATTCTAACCACCGTCGCTGCCTTAAATTCAGCTCTTTCTGCTTGAACAAATATTGGAGACTCTTGTGGTCTGAAAACACATCCACATGGACCCCATAAAGATAATGCCGCCATATTTTCAAAGCAAACACAACTGCTGCAAGCTCCAGATCATGCGTCGGATAATTCTTCTCGTGATTCTTGAGCTGCCTTGAAGCATACGCTATAACCTTCCCATGTTGCATCAACACACACCCCAAACCAACCCTGGAGGCATCGCAATAAACCACAAATCCTTCCGTGCCTTCTGGCAAGGTCAATATTGGCGCCGAGGTCAACCTTGACTTCAATTCCTGAAAACTTTTCTCACAAGCGTCGGACCATTGGAACTTAACTGCTTTCTGCGTCAACTTAGTCAATGGGGAGGCGAGGGTAGAGAATCCCTCCACAAACCTCCGATAATACCCTGCTAAACCCAAGAAGCTACGAATCTCCGTCGGGGTCGTGGGTCTAGGCCAATCTTTCACTGCTGCAATCTTCTGGGGGTCTACCTGAATCCCTTTACTAGAAACAACATGACCCAAAAACGTAACGGACTCGAACCAAAATTCACATTTCGAAAATTTAGCATACAACTGGTGCTGATGAAGAGTCTGCAAAACTGCCCTGAGGTGACCGGCATGATCCTCCCGGCTCCGCGAATAAACAAGGATGTCGTCAATAAAAACAATCACGAAGGAGTCTAGAAATGGCTTGAAGACCCGATTCATAAGATCCATAAAATTTGTCGGGGCGTCTGTTAGCCCAAAAGACATGACCAAGAATTCAAAGTGACCATAGCGAGTTCTGAAAACGGTCTTGGGAGTATCCTGCTCCCTAATCTTCAATTGGTGATACCCGGACCGTAGATCAATTTTGGAGAAGAACCTTGCACCTTGAAATTGGTCGAACAAGTCATTTATCCGAGGCAATGGATATTTATTCTTGATGGTGACTTTGTTGAGCTGACGATAATCAATACACATCCGGAGCGACCCATCCTTCTTCCTGACAAAGAGAACCGGAGCACCCCACAGCGACACACTCGGCCGTATAAACCACTTTTCTAACAAATCCTTCAGCTGCTCCTTTAACTCCCTTAAATCTGCTGGAGCCATTTTGTATGGTGGAATAGATATTGGCTGCGTATCTGGCAATACATCAATCCCGAAATCAATCTCCCTATCTGGCGGAATCCCTGGAAGCTCGTCCAGAAACACTTCAAGAAACTCATTCACGACTGGCACGGACTCGGGGGTAGACACTTCTGAAGTGGTGTCCGCCACCCGGACCAAATGATAGATACATCCCTTCTTAATCATCTTTGAAGCCTTAAGGTAGGAAATAAACCTACCCTTCGGCACCACACCATTCCCCTTCCACTCGATAACCGGCTCATTAGGGAACTCGAGTCTCATGACTCTCGTTCGGCAGTCAAGTTTAGCAAAGCACGAATAAAGCCAGTCCATACCCATAATCACATCAAAATCCACCATTCCAAGCTCGATAAGATCGGCCGTGGTAACACGACCACATACCGTGACAACACAATTCCTATAAACTCGCGAGGCTGTGATAGAATCACCAACCGGAGTCGATACGGAGAACGGCTCATGAAGCTGTTCGGGTTCTATCCCAAAACTTGAAGCAATGAATGGGGTGACATAAGACAAAGAGGACCCCGGATCAATAAGAGCATAACAATCAATAGCCTGAACGGACAAGATACCTGTAACCACATCTGGAGAAGCCTCTGCACTCTGGCGACCACTCAAAGCATAAAACCGGCTGGGTCCACCTCTACCACGAGCTCCTCCCCTAACTGCACCACGCCCTGCTGGGGCTGGAGGACGCACAGATGATGTGGCGACTGAAGAACCGGATGACTGAGCAAATCCCCTACCCATGCCCTGACTGGGCACACGACAGTCCCGCTGGATATGACCTCTCACCCCGCATCTAAAACACACCGGGATATCCAAATAACAAGTCTCTATATGGAATCTCCCACACTTGGGGCATGGAGCCCTCCCCTGCTGCTGTGATCTCCCTCCCGAACGGCCGGACTGATGGGATCTCCTACTGTCTGAACCTGGTCTCAAGTGGCTGCTCTGCTGATAACTGTGTACAGATGGTGGTGCGCTCGCTGAGGACTGAGCATATGACTGGGATGGCCCTGATGGCCCTCTCCCCTGAGCTGATCTCCCTGAGTGACCCACTGATCGGGCCCTGCTGCTACTCTCCCTTTCCGCCCGTATCTTCAACTTCCTAGCCTCTGTGGCCTGAGCGAATCCCACAATCTTCCCATAATTCATATCCGAGTGTAAGGCCGTTGTAGCAGCCTCATTCACCACCAAAGGACTAAGGCCCTGAACGAATCGCCGAACTCGAGCATCCATGGTCGACACTAACTGAGGAGCATACTTGGACAATCTCACAAACTCCATGTGGTACTCCCAAACACTCATACTGCCCTGCTTGAGGGCCTCAAACTCGGTGGCACGGGCTGCCACCGTCTCGGCAGGCAAGAAATGGTCCATAAATGCATCTACAAACTCATCCCATCTAGCCGGAGGTCTTCCCTGCCCACGGGAATCCTCCTACATCTCGAACCACGAATATGCTGCTCCCTTCAACGTGTAAGAAGCCAATTCAACTCCCTCCATCTCTGAAGCCTTCATTACTCGAAGGGTCTTGTACATTTCATCAAGGAAATCCTGCGGGTCGGCCTCTGGGTCTGTGCTTGAGAGCTCTGGAGGGTCTAACCGCAGAAACTGGTTGACTCTGGAGCTGGCGGAATCTCCCTGTCTGCTGGAGGATGTAGGGGCATCATGAGATCTCTGGGCCTGAGCGGCCACTAACTGGGTCAACATACGGATGGCTCCTCTAAGGTCCTTATCAGGAACCCCGGGACCGGAAGCTGGAACTGCATTAGAATTAGGAATATCGTCGGGAGGGGTGGTAGCACCCTCTGCCGCAGCAGTAACATGAACACTTTTGTCTGGGATAGACGGGCCGGGTAGATTCAAGATCGGGGAGTCACTCTCACCCACGGCATCAGGTACATGATCCATAGCCGCACTTGGGGTGGCATTTGCCCCAAGGCGGAGTCTTCTTGGGTGCCATTACTGAAAAATTCGAAATAGAACACGAGTTAGACATAGATACTTCCACTTTTCACTTCACCGCACGATATAGAATAACAAAGAAGAGGGTAGTTTCCTAAATGTCCATGCAGCCCCCTACTAATAGATGTGGTCGACAACACACCGATAAGAAGGGCTCTACTAGACACGGCTCCGAGACATCCTAGGACTCTTTTAAAACCTTAGGCTCTGATACCAAGTTTGTCACGCCCCAAAACCGAGGGACATGACCGGTGCTCGACCGGGTAGCCCCAGTCAAGCGGACCTAGGTGCATTTCCTATCCCACGTGTTACTCCGTGTTTTCATTACTCATTAATCAAAAGAAATAGCCATTATAATTAAAGCACCTTTCTACGAAATAAACAGTAACAAACATGGTTACTTAGCGTGGTTTAAAACTTATATCGCCCAACATACAAAATACATATTACATAAGTTCGTAACCCACATTTACTGTCTACGGAGTCTCTAAGGATACAAAAGGATAGTACAATACTTACCGGTAACAAGGCTCCGGCTATACCTTACACAAATATTAAAACATCACTCCGAAATAAAAGCGGCATGAGCCACACAGGGCCCCGAGAGGAAAGGGGCTCGCCAATTCAGCTGACGGGAAGCAAAGGGGAGCTACGATCGGTGGACTGGAGTATCTGCTAGGGATCCACCTACAATCATAACACGAATGTAGCGCCCCCGGCAAAAGGGACGTCAGTACATTTGAATTGTACTGGTATGTATGAACAAACTTCGCCCTAAGTAAACTCAAACCATACACAAGTAACAAGTAATAATGGAATCGACAATCAAGTACACATGAAAGGAAACAATCAAGCCAAACAAGTTTACAATCTCTCCATTTCCCCTTCAACATTTTTCACATCAATGATTTCACAACTTTCTCATATTTTCATTTCAATAGTGATTTCGATCACTTTCCACCCTTATTACCTCGGCCACCCTTATTACCTCGGCCACCCTTATCACCACAACCCATACCTTATTACTTCCTGTTGCGGAGCGCAACTCGATCCAACCGAACAATCACAATTCACAAACAACACAACAACAATTCTCAAGAATTACAACAACAATTCTCAAGGAATAACAACAACAATTCACAAAGAATTTCCATAACCAACAATACCATATTCAACAACTCATATGCATTTTATGTCACAACAATAATTGCCCACGACAAGCCATATATGTTATTACCACAGTTGTTCCTATTGCATCATTTACGGTTTCCTTCCATCATTTGTTTCTCAGCTCTTACCACATAACACTTTCACAATCACCCATTTGGTTTATTGCCAATTACTTACACCATTATATCTGGAGGCTTAACCATGAACACTCAAATCATACCAATCACAAGAATTTCACACATAATCCACGTAGATATCACATACCAAATATTCGTACGCCAAACAAGGTAATTTTACAAAGGTCAACGTTAGGCATACATACCTGGAGCCGAATTCCCTTTTATCTCCTATTTTAATTCACCAAATAGTCTAGCAACGTCAATCTAGTGCACAAGTTAACACATATGACTTAGAATTGAAGTTCACAATTGCTACTCAAACTTATTTAGGTTATCAACCCCTCTTGTACAATACTTTACTCATACCCAATTCCTCTTACTAGATTTTAGGTTTTAAAAACGNCAAATTTGCGCTGAGTGCGAGGTAACCCTACCACGAAATCCATGTTGATCATCTCCCATTTCCATATTGGTATTTCCATAAGCTGAGTTAACCCACCGGGCCGCTGATGCTCAGCTTTTACTTGCTGACAATTCGGACATTTCGATACAAAGTCCGCCACACCCCTCTTCATGCCGTTCCACCAATAAATCTCCTTGAGATCATGATACATTTCTGTAGAACCTGGGTGCACGGAATACCTGGAATTATGAGCCTCCGCCATTACCCTCTCCCGAAGCTTATCCACATCCGGAACACATAGCCTACCCTGACATCGCAATACACCATCCTCGCCGCCGAGTGAAAATGCAGAAGTCTTGTTATTCAAAACTGCTTCCTTCATCTGAGCCAATGCTGGATCAATAAACTGCTTTTCCTTGACTTCCGCTACAAGTGACGATTCTGCTCCATTATGCACCATAACATCCCTCTCGTATGAGGCCGAAATGCAAACCCCTAGACTGGCCAATTGATAAACCTCCAGAGCCAAGGGCCTTTGATCCGCTCCCAAGTGAGCCAAACTACCCATAGACTTCCAACTGAGAGCGTTGGCCACCACATTCGCCTTCCCTGGATGGTACAAAATGTTCATATCATAATCCTTGAGCAATTCTAACCACCTTCGCTGCCTTAAATTCAGCTCTTTCTGCTTGAACAAATATTGGAGACTCTTGTGGTCTGAGAACACATCCACATGGACCCCATAAAGATAATGCCGCCATATTTTCAAAGCAAACACAACTGCTGCAAGCTCCAGATCATGCGTCAGATAGTTCTTCTCGTGATTCCTGAGCTGCCTCAAAGCATACGCTATAGCCTTCCCATGTTGCATCAACACACACCCCAGACCAACCCTAGAGGCATCGCGATAAACCACAAATCCTTCCGTGCCTTCTAGCAAGGTCAATATTGGCGCCGAGGTCAACCTTGACTTCAATTCCTGAAAACTTTTCTCACAAGCGTCGGACCATTGGAACGTAACTACTTTCTGCGTCAACTTAGTCAATGGGGAGGCGAGGATAGAGAATCCCTCCACAAACCTCCGATAATACCCTGCTAAACCCAAGAAGCTACGAACCTCCGTCGGGGTCGTGGGTCTGTGCCAATCTTTCACTGCTGCAATCTTCTGGGGGTCTACCTGAATCACTTCACTAGAAACAACATGACCCAAAAAGGCAACGGACTCCAACCAAAACTCACATTTCGAAAATTTAGCATACAACTGATGCTGATGAAGAGTCTGCAAAACTGCCTTGAGGTGACCGGCACGATCCTCCCGGCTCCGCGAATAAACAAGGATGTCATCAATGAAAACAATCATGATGGAGTCTAGAAATGGCTTGAAGACCCGATTCATAAGATCCATAAAAGCTGCCGGGGCGTTGGTTAGCCCAAAAGACATGACCAGGAATTCAAAGTGACCATAGCGAGTTCTGAAAGCGGTATTGGGAATATCCTGCTCCCTAATCTTCAATTGGTAATACCCAGATCGTAGATCAATTTTGGAGAAGAACCTTGCACCTTGCAACTGGTCGAACAAGTCACCTATCCGAGGCAAGGGATATTTATTCTTGATGGTGACTTTGTTGAGCTGCCGATAATCAATACACATCCGGAGCGACCCATCCTTCTTCCTGACAAAGAGAACCGGAGCACCCCACAGCGACACACTCGGCCGTATAAATCCCTTTTCTAACAAATTCTTTAGCTGCTCCTTTAACTCCCTTAACTCTGCTGGAGCCATTCTTTATGGTGGAATAGATATTGGCTGCGTATCTGGCAATACATCAATCCCGAAATCAATCTCCCTATCTGGCGGAATCCCTGGAAGCTCGTCCAGAAACACTTCAAGAAACTCATTCACGACTGGCACGGACTCGGGGGTAGACACTTCTGAAGTGGTGTCCGCCACCCAGACCAAATGATAGATACATCCCTTCTTAATCATCTTCGAATCCTTAAGGTAGGAAATAAACCTACCCTTCGGCACCACACCATTCCCCTTCCACTCAATAACCAGCTCATTAGGGAACTCGAGTCTCATGACTCTCGTTCGGCAGTCAAGTTTAGCAAAGCACGAATAAAGCCAGTCCATACCCATAATCACATCAAAATCCACCATTCCAAGCTCGATAAGATCGGCCGTGGTAACACAACCACATACCGTGAGAACACAATTCTTATAAACTCGCGAGGCTGTGATAGAATCACCAACCGGGTCGATACGGAGAACGGCTCAAGAAGTTGTTCGGGTTCTATCCCAAAACATGAAGCAATGAATGGGGTGACATAAGACAAAGAGGACCCCGGATCAATAAGAGCATAACAATCAATAGCCTGAACGGACAAGATACCTGTAACCACATCTGGAGAAGCCTCTGCACTCTGGCGACCACTCAAAGCATAAAACCGGCTGGGTCTACCTCTACCACGAGCTCCACCCCTAACTGCACCACGTCCTGCTGGGGTTGGAGGACGTACAGATGATGTGGCGACTGAAGAACTGGATGACTGAGCGAATCCCCTACCCATGCCTTGACTGGGCGCACGACAGTCCCGCTGGATATGACCTTTTACCCCGAATCTAAAACACACCGGGATATCCAAATAACAAGTCTCTATATGGAATCTCCCACACTTGGGGCATGGAGCCCTCCCCTGCTGCTGTGATCTCCCTCCCAAACGGCCGGACTGATGGGATCTCCTACTGTCTAAACCTGGTCTCATATGGCTGCTCTGTGGATGACTGTGTACAGATGGTGGTGCGCTCGCTGAGGACTGAGCATATGAATGGGATGGCACTGATGGCCCTCTCCCCTGTACTGGTCTCCCTGAGTGACCTACTGATCGGGCCCTGCTGCTACTCTCCCTTTCCGCCCGTATCTTCAGCTTACTAGCCTCTGTGGCCTGAGCAAATCCCACAATCTTCCCATAATTCATATCCGAGTGTAAGGCTGCTGTAGCAGCCTCATTCACCACCAAGGGACTAAGACCCTAAACGAATCGCCGAACTTGAGCATCCATGGTCGACACTAACTGAGGAGCATACTTGGACAATCTCACAAACTCCAAGTGGTACTCCCAAACACTCATACTGCCCTGCTTGAGGACCTCAAACTCAGTGGCACAGGCTGCCACCGTCTCGGCAGGCAAGAAATGGTCCATAAATGCATCTACAAACTCATCCCATCTAGCCGGAGGTCTTCCCTCCCCACAGGAATCCTCCCACATCTCGAACCACGAATACGCTGCTCCCCTCAAACTGTATGAAGCCAATTCAACTCCCTCCGTCTCTGAAGCCTTCATTACTTGAAGGTTCTTGTACATCTCATCAAGGAAATCCTGCGGATCGGCCTCTGGGTCTGTGCCTGAGAACTTTGGGGGAGCTAACCGCAGAAACTGGTTCACTCTGGAGCTGGCGGAATCTCCCTGTCTGCTGGAGGATGTAGGGGCATCATGAGATCTCTGGGCCTGGGCGGCTACTAACTGGGTCAACATACGGATAGCTCCTCGAAGGTCCCCATCAGGATCCCCGGTACCGGAAGCTGGAACTGCATCAGAATCAGGAATATCGGCGGGAGGGATGGTAGCACCCTCTGCTGCAGCAGGAACAGGAACAGTTTGGTCTGGGATAGACGGGCTAGGTAGATTCAAGACCGGGGAGTCACTCTCACCCACGGCATCAGGTACAGGATTCATAGCCTCACTCGGGGTGGCATAGCTCTCTTCTTAGGTGCCATTACTGAAAAATTCGGAACAGAGCACGAGTTAGACATAGATACTTTCACGTTTCACTTCACCGCACGATATAGAATAACAAATGAGTGGGTAATTTCCTAAATGTCCATGCAGCCCCCCACTTATAGATGTGGTCGACTTCACACTGATAAGTTGGGCTCTACTAGACACGGCTCCGAGACATCCTAGGACTCTTTTAAAATCTTAGGCTCTGATACCAAGTTTGTAACGCCCCAAAACCAAGGGACATGACCGGCGCTCGACCGGGTAGCCCCAATCAAGCGGACCTGGGTGCCTTTCCTATCCGACGTGTTACCCCGTGTTTTCATTACTCATTAATCAAAAGAAATAGCCATTATAATTAAAACACCTTTTTACGAAATGTAAAGTAACAAACATGGTTACTTAGCATGGTTTACAACTTACATCGCCCAACATACAAAATACATATTACATAAGTTCGTAACCCACATTTACTGTCTACGGAGCCTCTAAGGATACAAAAGGATAATACAATACTTGCCGGTAACAAGGCTCCGGCTATACCTTACACAAATATTAAAACATGACTCCGAAATAAAAGCGGCATGAGCCACGCAGGGCCCTGAGAGGAAAGGGGCTCACCAATTCAGCTGACGGGAAGTAAAGGGGAGCTACGGTCGGTGGACTGGAGTACCTGCTACGGATCCACCTATAATCATAACACGAATGTAGCGCCCCCGGCAAAAGGGACGTCAGTACATTTGAATTGTACTGGTATGTATGAACAAACTTTGTCCTAAGTAAACTCAAACCATACACAAGTAACAAGTAATTATGGAATCAACAATCAAATACACATGAAAGGAAACGATCAAGCCAAACAAGTTTACAATCTCTCCATTTCCCCTTCAACATTTTTCACATCAATGATTTCACAACTTTCTCATATTTTCATTTCAATAGTGATTTCGATCACTTTTCACCCTTATTACCTCGGCCACCCTTATTACCTCGGCCACCCTTATCACCACAACCCATACCTTATTACTTCGTGTTGCGGCGCGCAATCCGATCCCACCGAACAATCACAATTCACAAACAACACAACAACAACAACACTTCAGAAAGAACAACAACAACAATTCTCAAGAATTACAACAACAATTCTCAAGGAATAACAACAACAATTCACAAAGAATTTCCATAACAAACAATACCATTTCCATCATATTCAACAACTCATATGCATTTTATGTCACAACAATAATTGCCCACGACAAGCCATATATATATGTTATTACCACAATTGTTCCAATTGCATCATTTACGATTTCCTTCCATCATTTGTTTCTCAGCTCTTACCACATAACACTTTCACAATCACCCATTTGATTTATTGCCAATTACTTACACCATTATATCGGGAGACTTAACCACGAACACTCAAATCATACAAATCACAAGAATTTCACACATAATCCACGTAGATATCACATACCAAATATTCGTACACCAAACAAGGTGACTTTACAAAGGTCAAAGTTAACCATACATACCTGGAGCCGAATTCCCTTTTTAACTCCTATTTTCAATTTACCAAATAGTCTAGTAACGTCAATCTAGTGCACAAGTTAACACATATGACTTAGAATTGAAGTTCACAATTGCTACTCAAACTTATTTAGGTTATCAACCCCTCTTGTACAATCCTTTACTCCTATCCAATTCCTCTTACTAGATTTTAGGTTTTAAAAGGCATGCATGTATGTTTTCAACCATTATTTTCAAGAATCAATGCATGAGACTCCCCCTCCCCCTTAGTTTATACCTGAAAATCAATGAATAAGGGTAAAGGGATTTTACCTGCAAGAATGGGGATGAAGATAATCACTTTAAAATTTTCCGGCCCAGATAGTTTTGAAGAATCAAATTTGATTAAGATGACTTTCTCTCTCAAGAACCCTCTCTTCCTCTCTCTTATTTTGTTTAGAAAACTCGTTAAAATGAGGGGTTGGGGTGTTTTATTAAAAAGGGGGTCGGGTTTAAAATTTAGAAGAATAGGTACCCGAGTCAGATATGCGGTCGCACTTTGCGACCTCATGCGGTCGCATAATGTACCGCATTTTTACCTCAAATTTGTCTTACACATTGACTCACTTTGCGATAGAAATGCGGTCCGCATATCAGTTATGCGGTCGCATAATGGACCGCATTTTGACCTTAATTTTAACCAAACCATTGACTCATTATGCGACAGAAATGCGGTCCGCATACATGATTTGCGACCGCATTCTGGACCGCGAAATAGCACTTTTCTGGAAAAACTTGGTTCTTTGATTTTTAAATACTTAGATCAGTACAATGGGTCCGAACCGCGGCTCGCATGCTTGCCGCGAAGAGTTTTACACATTCCCAACTCATATTCGGAACCTGACCCTACGAGCTACTAGGTTTTGAGCACAAATTTTTACGGGGCCTTACAACATTGAATAGGAACAATGCGACGTAACTCATTAAGTTCAGGCCATCCATATGAAAATTTGCACACGACTGCATATTGCAATCCTTCTATCACATTCATACGTTCAACTTCAGCCTCACTAAAGCAAACAGTTGGTTGTCCTTGAAAGAATTGGGCACGTCGAAGAGGTGTAGGATCAACTGTTGCATTGCAATCATGCATGGCAGTAGGGTCCGACTATGGCTTCACAACTTTAGCATAATCCATGGGTTGTGGGGGTGTTATTTGTTGTTGTGGAGGGCTGCGTGATGTTGGGGGGTGGTTGGGGAGGCAGCCCGGCCACAGTAGGTGGCTGGCCACCGGCCGGATTGGCCATGGAAGGGCTGCGCGAGCTTTCTCTCTCTAATCGCACGTAAAATCGCCAGAGTCTCTCTCTCTCGGTTACCTCATGTTATTCGGATCGCTCATTCAGGAGTTTCTTAAGGAGATTTTTTTTATGTTTTGTGTCTGTTTTTCTTTTTATGTCGTCTTTTACCTTCTGGTTTTGTACAGTAATGTTGAGTCTTTTGTTATTGTATTTCCTATTTTGTATTGGAAAAAAGATGTGTTATAAATCAAAAATCCTAAAAAAATGATTTTATGTTTTTATATTTCTGTTAGATGTTTTATTTAGAATACTAATGCTAGAAATAAAAAAAATTCCTTTGAGGTGGTTTTCCTTAGGAAATTAATATCTCGAACTCAAAATAAAAATTACTTTTATGTTTGTTTTAGTATATTTAAGACTAAAAATTCCAAAAAAAAAAAAAGAATTTTGTTTTAATACCTCTTTAGAAGTTTTCTTCAAGATATTAATTCCAAAAATCCAAAAAGATTTTTTCTTAAGGTTCTTCATTGGGAAATATATAAAAACAAAAAAAATGTATTCTTATTATTTTCACTAGAACTTTAGGATATTGTACATAGAATAAAAAAAAACATACTTCATCTTGTGTTTATTTCCAGAGTTTCTCCCTTAGGTAATCAAAAACTAAAATCCAAAAGCATTTTTTATATTTTTCATTCCTTGTTTCGAAATTTTTCTTTAGCATATCAAGTGAGAATTCAAAATATTTTTCTTTGGTTTATTCTTTAGATTTCCTTTCTAAAAAAAAAATATTTTTCTCTTCTAGGATTTTTCCTTAATAATTTCCCATGGAGTATTTGTTTCAAAAATAAAAATAAAAATATACGTCCGTTAAGATTGAGTTTAGAATAGATTATAAAACATTAAGTCTAGAAAATTCAAAAAAATAAAAGAAAAGATTTGCTTCTTTTATTTCTCTTTTCTCATCAGAGTAGTCATTAAGGTAAAAAAAAAGAAGAGAACGTTAGTTTGTTTGCTTTATTCCCGATCTTTCCGAACTACGCAAAGATCTGATTCATGCGGCATCATGATACGTAGGCAACCTACATAGGGTTCGATCGAATCATTTTTTTATTAAAAGGAAAAGAAAAAAAAAAGAAAAAAAAAGAGGATGAAGTTGTGGGACGTGAGAAATGAGAGGAAAAAAAAGAGCGATAATCAGAAAGAAAAAAGGTAGGAAATGGAGCAAAAAGAGTGAAATTGGGATGATGCCATATGACCTTCATACCCTAGAAGTCATTTTAGAACAGATAATTGTGACTAGGTGCATTGCACATAACGTGAGATTATCTTATGTTAAATGCCCTAACGCTAACGTGATGACTTCATTTTGTTCATCTTTGTTATCTTCATAGAGAAGGGTGGTTGGTTTGTGGTTCTTAAAGTGGTAACTCCTCTCTACAACATAAAGTCAAAAGGCAATGGCAGACAACAACAAAATTGAGTTGATTGATACCAAGGCCCGAAAGCAATTGGTTGAACAGGACACTGGGTTGGTTGATGAGGTAAGGATGTTAAGACAACACATGACGGACATGTATCAGGCTTGGATGACTGGGAAGGCACCACCCCCACCACCACCTATCTTCTTTGATGCTACCCTTACCCATACTCCGGTCATAGTGCCAGATGATCCTTCATACCCTCCAGATTTTCCCGCTCGTCACAGCCTTCCCAACCACCCTAGCAGCTCCATCACTCGTCCTCCAACTACCTTTCCTAAAAATTGCCCACCTGTCATATCCACTATCCCCACGATCACTAGTTCTCAACAGTCTTCCCTTCTTAGATCCAACAATGAACACCCACTCAAAACTCATGATGCCCAATATTATCCCTCAGAGGTTATCCACAAGGCCCCTGACTCATACCATCATAGCCCTCGGAATGAGCCTCATGTTGAAAATGAAAGGTTCACAGGATAGGAAGGGCGAGAGGAGATATCCAGGAAGCTGAAAGGGTTTAAAATGCCAAAGTTTAACTTGTATGGCGGGTGTGGAAATCCAGTAGCCCATTTAAGGAGTTATTGCGCAGTGAAATGAGAGGTGTTGGCGGGAAAGATGAGCTGCTAATGGTGTATTTCAGTGAGATTCTGACTGGGGAAGCCTTGGAATGGCATACACGTCAAGATGTCAATAAGTGGCGTACATGGCATGACATGGCTCAAGATTTTGTTCGAAACTTTCAATACAATATAGACATTACCCCAGACCGCTCCTCCCTATCTAAGATGGAAAAGAAACCGGAGGAAAGCTTTAGGGAGTTTGGGCTCAGATGGAGGGAACAAGCTGCTCGAGTCAGTCCCCCGATTGGTGAAGAAGAAATGGTTGAGCTTTTCCTACAAGCCCAGGGGCCCACCTACTTCAGTCATTTGATCCCGGCCTTGGGTAAACCTTTCAATGATGTGGTAAAAATGGAGGAGATGGTAGAAGAGGGAATCAAGTCAGGCAAAATCATGAATTACTCTGCATTGAAAGATACCACAAAAGACATTCAGAACATCTCAGTAAGTTTGGGTGGACGAAAGAGAAATAAAAAAGATGTTGTTGAGTCGCGCCAACGAAAGGATCCGGTGGGCATTCCTGTTCAACGTTTTCAGCCTCGATATCGACCCCATGGATATCCCTGTGCTCCAGATAATCCTCCCCAATGCTACGTCTCTCCACAAAAACCCCAAAGTCGTACATCACCTTCCCAGTATTCCTTCCACAATGCACCACCATATGCTCGACATCCACAGGGCTCGCGATGGCCTGCACCACATCCGCAAATGTCTTACCCGTCCCCTCAAGCATATCAACCACCTATCCGCAAAAGGTTCCAACCGAGGCCAGAGTACAAAATGAAAAGGCAACAGCAAATGGAAAAGACTTTCACTCCCATTGGAGAATCATATACCAGTTTGTTCCAAAGGTTGAGGCAATTGGACATGTTGAAGCCGATTTAGATAAAAATGCCGAACCCTCTTCCAAATAATTTTGATTCTTCTCAAAGGTGCGCATACTGCTCTGATGCCCCGGGTCACAGCATAAAAAAGTGTTGGCATCTGAAAAGAGCAGTTCAGAAGGTTATTGGTGCAGGTGACATTGTCATGCAAAATCCAGATGCAGTAGACACTAGCCAAAGACCATCGCCTGTTCATAATGAGACGCATATGGTGATGAGAAACGGCTCGCCCTCTTCAAGTCTTAGGCGTTTTTTTCCGGTTGTTTCATGAAGAAGAAAGCTCATGCTCCATGGAAACTTCTGGGGATGGAGCTTTTTTTTGTTCGTTTTGTTTTTGTCCAAGAACAGAGAGTTTTGGTGGGGGTTCCCTTATGGCTATTGTTCTTGGATTGAGGAAGACGACCTGGGGGGGGTCGCTTTGTGTTATGGCTGCTGCAGCTGTGTTCTCTAGGGCTGCGAGATGAAGAAGATAAAGTCGGGGGGGGGGGGGTCCGATTTTTGTCAAAAATGGCGGATCTTTCTGATGCTTAGGGGTCTCTTAGGCTAGCTCTTTTATAGGATTTATTAGGTTAAGGGGTATGGGCCTAGGAATTATGGGCTTGAGAATTATGGGCTAGGTCCGAAAATTAGGCCTAAAAATGGGTCGTTTGAGCCCAAATTTTATTTTTTCTCCATGAACAGGACTGAAATACTACCTTATTTACTAATTAATCCTGCTTAAATAAAATAACTATTAAAATAAGACTAACCGTTAAAACAAGCCTATTTTTTTTGTATTTTTCAAATATCATACTAAAGATAAAAATGAAATTAGATTAAAATTATCGCAAAAAATTAAAATAATATTCCATAA
>NW_017675552.1:0-2593 GCF_001879085.1 Nicotiana attenuata | reverse complement strand
ATTAGCTTAGAATTTTTTTGTAGAATCAGTTGCTTGAAGTGTTATTTACATTATACAATTGAATTGAATAGATTTGAGCCATTTGGAGTTGAGTAGTCATGGCAAGAACGTGGTTTCGGGTTGATTTTGAGTCGGTTCGAGATATGTATTTTGCCTAACCTTGTGTGGGGGACTTCCCCTTAGGATTTGAATCTGCTGTGTTGATTGTAGTTCGTGGACGCGAGGTAACGAGTGCTTGCTCGGACTTATTTGTGGAAAAATTGGCCTTTTAGGGTTCTTAGATCCTTATATTCACTGTGTATGAATGTGTACTTGATATGCTTGAGTTTTCCACTTACTAGTTTCACCTCTACATGCTCTAATTGGAATTAATTGCTCATGATTCATTCTTATTGCCTATTTGACTCTTATCTTGCTTAACTGAAGATTTTTACCTCTTCTTTTGTCATGCTATCTTTCATAACTGCTCATCCTTAATGGAAATTATTGTATATTCTTCGTAAATTGCCCAACCTTAAAAGAAGTTTAGATGATCTATATTTAGTTGACATTTCCTTATTTGGAATTATTTGATTCGTGCTAGCTTCCTTGTTGTTGGATTACATATTGTGGGATCGTTGCTTCATATTATTTTCTCCCTTGTTGAGTTGTTCTTATCACGCTTAGTATTCTCTATTGTGGTTATTTCTTGTGAGCTAGTTTTACCGTCTGTCTGTGATCGAAAGTCCTTGAGTTGATTTGCTTGTCGTGTTCTTGTATATATTGTCATTGTTGTTGTCGTACTTGTTGTGGTGGTGCACGAGGTTTCTGTCGTGCGGTTGTTGATATTGTGATGCACGAGGTTTTTGCCGTGCGGCTATTGTTATGGGGTTGCACGAGGTTTCTGCCGTGCTATTGCTACTATTGATATATTGCACATGCGGCGTGACAAGGCGGGGTATGTATATATATGCTTATATGTGGGTTGCGCATGTGGCGAAACAAGGTGGGAACATTATGATGAACGTATGGCGAAACAAGGCGGGCACTTATTATGTTATTATTTGCACACGTGGCGAGATAAGGTGGGCTATGTCAGAGATTGATTGTGATGATTTGTTATGGCCTGGGGGCATTCTTGTTGTTTAATATTGTGTTGTGGTACGCTTACCTGTACGAGCCTTATCCCGTGGAAGTTGTGAGGAAACATCTTACGTGATGTCCGTTCTTTTCCTTACGCTTATTAGCTGGTAGGAACTATGTTAAAGCACTTGCATAAGCATACACGTAGTTGAACACTCCTATTGGATGTGAAGTCCTCCTGATTCTTCTGAGTATAGATGTACACCCTCGTTTACTTGTTATATGTGTGAAAGTGGCTCTAGTTAGCAAGTGAGTTGTCAGCATGACCATGAGGTTGATGGGGGCACGAGATGCCAAGTGTTAGATTTCAGGTACGGGGACATCGTGAGCTCTAATTTGTCCGAGATTCGGTACTTCATGGAAATTGTTGGATAAGACCTGATGTGAACACTGTCGTAGGACCTGAGTTATTGCTTACCTTTACTGTATTACGAATTTAGGATTTGGGTTTGTGTTTTAGCTCGCTCTTCTATGTCATTATTTTTGTATTTCCGCTGTTACTTGCTATTTTCTTCCCTTATTGTGATTGTAGTATTGTTAGCCATTTCGTGTAGTCTTTACATATACATCATGTTCCATTGTTCCTATATCTGTACAGTTTATTGGACCGGTAGGTGTCTTGACTGTTCCTCGTCACTACTCCACCGAGGTTAGTCTTGATACTTACTAGGTACCGCTGTGGTGTGCTCATGCTACTCTTCTGAACATTTTTGTTGTGCAGATCCAGGTACTTTCACTCAGTCTTATCATCCTTGAGGCGAGACGCTTCTGTAGTGACTTCGAGGTATATCTGCAGCGTCCGCAGACCGAGGAGTCCCTTTCTATCTTTCTGTAATAAGTATAGCCCTTCAGTAGTTTTCCTTTTTGTTAGACATTTTGGAGTTAGAGCTTCTTATGTATCTCTTAGCTTGTGATTCATGGGGTTCCGGATTTTGGGAGTGTTAGGTTGAGATTTTGTACTGTTATGTTCCAGGCGACATCTTAAACACTATTTTATTTTACTATTTCGGTTTTTAAATTATTTCTTCCGCAATTATTGTTTATATTCTACATTGTTAGGCTTACCTAGTTGTAGAGACTAGGTGCCGTCACGATGGTTCACGGAGGGCGAACCGGGGTCATGACAAGTTGGTATCAGAGCTCTAGGTTCAAAGGAGTCATGAATCACAAGCCGGTTTATTAGAGTCTCGCGGATCGGTACGGAAACGTCTGTACTTATCTACGAGAGGCTATGTAACCATTAGGAAAATTCCATTTCATTTGATTTCCCTGTCGTGCGAGATTTTTGACATCACAACCCTAAACCCTTGTCTTCCATTCTCTCAAAGATGGTGAGGACACGTGCTAGCAGAGATGATCAGGTAGAGCCGTCAATATGAGCCGCCAGCATTGTAGTCTAAATACAACTACAGGGCCAAAAATATACGGAATAAAATTTAGAACCAAAGGAAGTAATTCGGTGCCGCGAATG
>NW_017675551.1:49827-64733 GCF_001879085.1 Nicotiana attenuata | reverse complement strand
TTTGATGAAAAATGCATGGAGGCCTTTGAACTTTTAAAGCACAAGTTGACCACAACTCCTATCATCACCGCACCTAATTGGAGTTTGCCCTTTGAACTAATGTGTGATGCAAGTGACGTTGCGGTGGGGCGGTGTTAGGTCAACGAATTAGCAAAATGTTCCATCCCGTGTACTATGCAAGCAAGACTATGAATGAAGCTCAACGGAATTACACGGTGACGGAGAAGGAATTGTTGGCAATTGTATTTGTCATGGAAAAATTTTGGCCTTATCTTATGGGGGCCAAGGTGATTGTGCACGCGGACCATGCTGCCCTTAGGTATTTGATGACCAAGAAGGATTCCAAGGCAAGATTGATGAGATGGGTGTTACTTCTTCAAGAATTTGACTTAGAAATAGTGGACCGGAAGGGAAGTGAGAATCAAGTTGTGGACCATTTGTCCCAGTTGGAGGAAGAAGGGAGGCCATGTGACGACCTTGAAATAAATGATACATTCCCCGACGAGCAACTTCTTTCTGTGTCAATGTGTGACATGCCATGGTTCGCGGACATCGCCAACTTCATTGTGACTGGAATTGTCCCTTGTGAGCTCTCTTCCAACCAAAAGAAGAAACTCAAGCGGGATAGTTTGGATTTTTATTGGGATGATCCGTACTTGTTTAAAATTTGCACGGATGGTGTGATTAGAAGATGTATCCCGGAAAGTGAACAATTGAGCATATTGGAGGCTTGTCACTCCTCCCCCTATGGTGGCCATCATGGAGGGGTGAGGAAGACTTCAAAGGTCTTGAGTTGCGGTTTTTATTGGCCGACTTTGTTTAAGGATGCTAGTGATTTAGTAAAGAGATGTGATGCATGCCAAAGAGCCGGCAGAATTTCAAAAAGGGATGAGATGCCTCTCAATACGATTCTCGAGGTGGATATTTTTGATGTTTGGGGCATCGATTTCATGGGTCCTTTCGTGAGCTCTTGTGGGAACACTCATATTCTCGTGGCGGTGGACTATGTCTCAAAGTGGGTTGAAGCCGTGGCTTTACCCAACAATGAAGCCCGGAGTGTTGTGGCATTCTTAAAAAAGAGTATCTTCACAAGGTTTGGCACCCCTCGTGCTATCATTAGTGATGGGGGGTCTCACTTTTGCAACAAGGCTTTCGACTCATTGCTTGCCAAGTATGGAGTAAATCACAAAGTGACCACCCCCTAGCATCCTCAAGCTAGTCGTCAAGTGGAAGTCTCCAACCGAGAAATAAAGAGTATCTTGTCCAAGACGGTCAATGCTAATAGGACCGATTGATCGAAAAAGTTGGATGACGCTTTATGGGCGTACCAGACGGCTTACAAGACCCCAATTGGTATGTCCCCGTACCGGTTGGTGTTTGGGAAAGCTTGCCATCTTCCGGTGGAATTGGAGCACAAAGCTATGTGGGCCTTGAGAAAGTTGAACTTGGAATGCATGTTGCAGCGAATCTTCGTGTTGAGCAACTTAATGAGCTTGATGAGTTTAGATTTCATGCCTACTCCAGCTCGTCCTTGTATAAGGACAAGATGAAGTATCTTCACGACAAATATGCTCGGGAAAAGGAATTCAAAGTTGGTGATATGGTTCTTCTTTTCAACTCCCGGTTATGCCTGTTTCCGGGAAAGCTCAAATCAAAATGGAATGGGCCATTTGAAGATGTGCCCGTGACCCCATTTGGTGCTCTTGATCTAAGGAACAAGAATGGTGAAATATTCAGAGTCAATGGACATCGCGTAAAGCATTATCCTGGGAAGATTGATGATAGCCACGTGGTGGCTATGGTACATTTCAAATGATGTGTTGGTAACCCGCGTCGTGTCGCGACGTTAAATCAGGCGCTTCTTGGGAGGCAACCCATGTCTTTTTATTTCTCTTCGATTTTCTTTATAGTTTAGGATTTTTGAGCTAATTGGTTGTGAGATGTTGCAGGGATTGTGTTGATGCAGTGCAAAATAAGTTGGAACAAAGTGAACAGTCTCTGAAGTTTGCCAGTGCGGCCGCGGTCACCTTAGCGCGGTCCGCACTGGCATGGTCCAACAATGATGGTCTCTGAAGTTTTCCACCACGGCCGCGTTCCAATTAGTACGGTCCGCGGTGGACCTTCGCGGCCGCGGTCTGCTTTTACGCGGTCCGCAGAGGTTGCCTACTGAAACTTCAATTGGTGAAATCCAGCGGACCGCGGTCCGTTTTGCGCGGCCGCGCTGGTAGGTGAGTATTGGGCCCGCATCATTTTATATAAATAGAGCCCCAGGGTCTCAGTGTACCCTTTTCGAACTCTGAAAACTCTAAGCCCTAGAACTACTGTTCATCCCTTTCTGAGACCGTAACTCTTGCTTGCTTGGACTAATTGCATTCAATCTTCACAAACCTGGTAAAATTTCATGCATTTGTGATTAATTAACTTCATACTTTCATTTTAATTGCTTGCCCAGTAGTTTTAGCTTCTTCTGTCGTATCCTAGCTTCTTCTTTCTCATTTAATTGATAGTTTAGGGTAGTTTAAAACCTAGGTTATGTGCTGAATGTGCCTAATGATTGGGCAAATGAGTAGGGACAAAGTAGGTGTAAAAATTTGAACAAAAAAGGAATAAATACAACCCTAACTTAGTGCCCGTAAACCCTAGCTCAGCGAAAACAGCGGTCGCCTTTGCGCGACCGCGCTGCCCTGACGCGGTCCGCGGTGCTTTTTAATTGCAAATTGACTTTTCCCAGCGCGGCCGCATTGCACTTTTGCACGGTCCGCGCTGGCCCACCGCGGCCGCGATCCCATTTTGTGCGGACCACAGTAGGAGATTCAGAGAGTTGTTAGTTTGGGCCTTTGCCCAGCACGGACCGCGGTCGCTTTTGCACGGTCCGCGGTGCCTCCAACGCGGCCGCACTCCTTCTTGCGCGGGCCGCGGTACATATTTCTGCAACTGTGTTCTTCAACTATTGTCTGCAATTTTTTTATTGACCCGTTTCACTGCGTGTGCTTAAACTAACAATGTTAGATGCGTGTGTTTGCAGATAATGGTTAAACAAAAAGGAGGCAAGTGATCACAACAACCCGGGAGAGGTGGTTCCTCCCGAGGGGGTAAAGGCAAGAGAATAGCAAAACTCACTCCCCAGGATCGGGAGAACATCAAAAAGACCCGAAAAATGATAAGAGCTGCTGATAAGGCTGCTTCTCATTCCTCGGGGAGTGAGTATGTGTGTTCCAAGGACATCTCCTCAGATTCGTCCCAACTCACATAACCAACCCCCTCCACCTAACTGATACCCCTATAGCATCACCCACCATCAAAAGACCGGTAAATGTAGTTTCTAATTCATCTGACGAGTCAGCAGCAGGTAGTGGGAAATACTCCACTTCCCCCACAGCTTCATTATCTGGGGAGAGTGCAGGCAGCGATGAGGGTGGTGAGCCTCAGATTGGGGGAATTGCACGAACTAGGAAAGCCGAAGAGTGGGAAGATAGATTCGTGAGCCAAATGGCTTACCACAAGTTTAGGGAGTGATGGCCGGTGAGGAAATTGATACCGGAGAGGAGCTTTATTGACAATGACCTCTTACGCCACAACCCTAATGTGCAGAGGGAGTTTAGAACTAGAAAAGGCTGGGAGTTTTTCATGGAGACGTGCGTCGATGCAAATGAGCACATGGTCAGGGAATTCTACTCTAATGTGGCCCACATCGTCAAGGATACCAAGGTGACCAAAGTTAGAGACAAAACGGTGTTGTTTGATGGAAATTCTCTTAATGAGTATTTGGGGTTCAGGGATGAAGATGAGTCTCTACATCTGGTCAAGTTAGGGATGGGTGAGGAAGTCCGTCCTTGGTTGGCCCAATACTTAGCAATCCCAGATACTGTTCCAGGGTGGTTGCAGGCAGGGAGAAAAATATACCGGAAGACCTTCAACTTTGAGGCTCAGGGGTGGTTGACTTTTGTATGCAGTTGGCTTGACCCTTCCACCCACGATCAGACTATTCCACTTACCCGGGCTGTTCTTGTTGCATCTATTATGGCCGGGTACCCTATCAATGTGGGCAATGTGATGTCCCGTGTGATTTCTTCTGTGGGGCAAGAGCATGACCGGAATTACCCTTTTCCCAACACCCTTTTCCCAGTACAGCTGATGCAGTTATTGAGGTGGCAGACCCACAGGAGGCCTCCTCCAGTTTGCCGCATGATGCACCTGACATCCAGCCGATCCAATAACAGGCCTCAGTCCCAGCAGCTGAGCAACAGGAGACCGGGAACCAGTCTGAGGTTCCCGCACATACAGAGGACTTGGGGACCACTGATGATCCCATGCAGACGGACCAGGCTTAGGGAGCTCCTATATCCTTTCTTATGACTTTTTGATGCTTAGTTTGATAGTTGGCATTGGGGACAATGCCAGCTTTTATTCGTGGGGGTGCGCCCTACTTTTTTTTATGTATCTGGATGACTGTATATATTTGACTCAGTTTATGTTATTTTTTGGTTGATTTTCTATTTGGTATGTATATAACTTTACATTCAGTACTTTTTATCTTCTATTTTGGTCTGTATATAAAGTTAAGTTACATTTTGTACATATTCATCCCCCGTTATATATTCTAAGCCCCTATTGTAAATATTCATTCTATTTTCTATTGTCGTATTTTCGTAATTTTTTTTATTTTTAGCTTTGTAGTTAGGCTCGCAGCCCTTTGTTTTGTTTTTGGCATTTTCAATAAGCCCTTGGTTTTCTTAATGCCACGGTTCTTTCCAAGGGTGGAGTATTGTGTGAACCGGGTGGCTCTTCCCGATGATGGATGGAGTGACAACCTTCTTAAGGGTTTGAGTCTGTTTTTAATTTTTCTTTTGTTTTTAGTAGTTTTTAGTTAAGGGTACTTCAAGCATAGCTTCACTTGGGCCTAACACATTTGCCTTTGATCCCATGGTCAAAGACAAGTGGTTGTGTTTAGGATGGTGAAAGTAGTGACCTTGAGGCTCTTGTGTTGACCAAACAAATATCATGTGGTCTTTCGGGACTATTGTGTGCTCAATTGTATCTAAGGTTGTTGTGGGCCCTCAACTTATGTCTTTAGCAATCCTTAGGTGTGTGGGGTGAGAAATTGAATTATGAGTCCAAGTCCCGAGCCATTAGTCTAGAACTTGTCCTGAATGTTTGTTGAGGCGAAATTTTGAGTGAAATTCGACTTGAGAAGTGATTATAGGCTCTCCTTGATCCAAATGATAAGTTGAACAATTCCATAGCCGACCAATGAGATAATCCCTAGCTAACCCATTTTGAGCCTTAAACCTTCTTCTTTCAAGAACCAATGCTACAAGCCTATACCCGTTCTAAATTCTACCCTCTCTTGGCACCCACATCTTCCCTTGAGTAATGGCAAAATCTAAGATTGGGGGGAGAGACAAGAAAGGAAACAAAGGGGTAAAAGGTACCAAAGCAAAAGAAAAGGAAGGCAATGAAAAAGAAAGAAAAGAAAAAAACAAAAAGAAAGCCAAATGTGAACAAGAATAAAAAGGGATTCAAGGAAAACAAAAGTGAAAAAGGGTGTGGAAAAAGTAGAAAAAGGAGAAATGTCTTGAATTGTATAAGAAAGAGTGACAATGTGTCTCTCTAACCCCTTGAAAGAGGTGAAATGACTCAAAGAGTCAAGTGAATTGTGCCAAATGAATCAAAAGAAGTGCTTAAGGGAAGATTGAACCCACTTGAACAAAAACATATCCTACCCTTACCCAAAAGCCTTTATATTGACTCCACAAAAGCCCTATATGATCTTGAGTTGGATAACGCTCGCATTAGTGGATACTTACATGCGGGTCAAGCATATGGTACTTAGAGCCGGACTTGTGACATTTTCTTGAGAGAGACGAGCGAACTCCCATTAACCTCGGTTTGTGTGCTTATACTCTAAAAGGTGAAGTTTTCTTAGGGAGAGTTGAGGATGTATGAGTTTGGGGATCCACAGCGACCAGAGTAATTGAGAGAGTTCTTTGATGTAATGAGTCAATCCTTGATGCTCTTGTGTCACACTTGATCCACAGTTTTCAAGGTTTAAATGTTGTTAATGATCCATTTGTGTTGAGGGCAATGGTTAGTCCCAATTGATGCTTGTTGAGGTTACATTAGGATAGCTGGAATTACTTGGATTGTCCTTTAAGGGGTGGGTCTTATTTTGTTTGCTTGAGGACAAGCAAAGGTTTAAGTTTGGGGGAGTTGATAAGTCGGGATTTTAACATGTTTTATGCCCCTACTTGCCTATGCTTTGGTTATAAATTGCTACAAAATAGTCCCAAAATGCTCACAAGTTGTACTTGATTGTAGGTTTGATCGACAAAGCGACGAATGTCAAAGATCGGCTCAAAAAGGAGTGAAACCTGCTCAAATGTCAAAGACTAAGTAAATTGAGGAAAAGAGAACCTAGTGCGGACCGCGCAAATGTGAATGCGGCGGCACTAGGAGGTTCAGAGAGTGGCATTTTCAAGATGGAGGCAACGCGGACGCGCTACTCTTGTGTGCGGTCCGCGGTCAGGCTCCGCGGCCGCGCTACTCTTTTACGCGGTCCGCGGAGCAGAGATTCAGAGAGCCATAATTTTGCCAATTCCAAGCAATGCGGCCCGCGCTCGTTTTTGTGTGGCTGCTCCAACTTCCACCGCGGCCGCAGTACACTTTCACGCGGTCCACGTTCCTAAAGTTCAGAGAAGCATAAATTGAAGTCCAAGAGCCAGTGCGGCCACGGTCCATTTTGCGCGGCCCGCACTGACCCCGCAGGGGTTTTTTTGTCCAGTTTTTCCAGCCTAGTATAAGTAGGACATTTTACCATTTTTAGGTCAAGTTTTATATCCCAGACATAGCTGCGCTCGTGAGACTCGATTTTGTAGCCATTTTCGGCACTTTTGCTCTTAACTAGCGATAGATTATTGTAGTTTCTTCTTAGTAATCAATTAATATGCTTAGTTCTTCATCTAGCATGAGTAGCTAAACCCATTAGCTAGGGTTGTGGCTCAACCCTAGTGTGGGTAATTGATGGGTGTTTCCATCTAGGGTTAGATTGATTATGGGTGTTTGCTATTTGGGTTGATTTTATGTTTTTATTTAAGATTGGTGGTTGCAAACACTGATTCAAGCTTTGTGGGTTTGACTCTTGTTGAGAAAGAGAGTCTATGACCCCAAAATTGACCCAACAAGGAATTGGGATGGACTCATGAGAAATGATAGTCCCAATTAACGGGTTAAATCTCGAGAGAGTAATTACCCTACTTGAACCCTAGTTGCTTGATCTAATTGGCCTACCCAATTGGTCTTAAGAGAGTCAATTGGGCAAAATCACTTTCTCTACCGAGAGGTGTGAGAGTGGGTATAATTGTGCAACGATTATAGCATAAGCCCCAAACAGGTCAATCTATCCTTAGTATCATCTACCCGTCAATTAGCCACCTAGGTAATGCCACGACCCTAGTGCCCTTCTTCCCATTAGATACAACTTAGCAATATTCTAGTAGCATAATTTAGCGTTAATTAGTAGTTTTATCATAGTAGTTATAAAAATAAAAAACTAAGAATGTTTGAAGTGACATTAGGAGCACAAACACATCTCTAGACTAGACAGAAAATCCAACTCCACTACTAGCTCCCTGTGGAAATCGATCTCGACCACTATTCGGGTAAAAGCTATTGCGACCCGCTCTTCTTACCTTGGTGTAGTGTCGAGTTGGCAGCGATCAACTTTTTGGCGCTCTTCCTACCTTGGCCGCATTCACATTTGCGCGGTCCGCACTAGGTTGTCTTTTCCTCAATTTACTTAGTCTTTGACACTTGAGCAGGTTTCACTCCTTTTTGAGCCGATCTTTGACATTCGTCGCTTTGTCGATCAAACCTGCAATCAAGTACAACTTGTGAGCATTTTGGGACTATTTTGTAGCAATTTATAACCAAAGCATAGGCAAGTAGGGGCATAAAACATGTTAAAATCCCAACTTATCAGTCGTCCATCCTGTTCGGTAGCGCGTGTCCTCACCATCTGTGAGAGAATGGCACAATAGAAGTTTAGTACTCGGATCAACAACTCGCACGATAAGAATTTCAAGAAGGTGAAGTTTTCCTAAAGGTTCTGCAGCCTCTCGAGGATAAATACAGACGTCTCCGTACCGATCCGCGAGACTCTACTAAACCTGCTCATGACTCGTGAGACCTATGTAACCTAGGCTCTGATACCAACTTGTCACGACCCTAACCCCGAACCCGGTCGTGATGGCGCCTCTCGTGAAGACAAGGCCAGCCAGTCCAACCCAACTCATCATTTAAAATAGTTAACCATCACATAATAGTTTAAAACATAATTTACTAACACTCAATAGCAGAAATAACGATGAAAATGCGGAAAATCCAACCCGACACAGCCCTAACCGGGGTGTCACAAGTCACGAGCATCTATGAATCCATAATACAGTCTGCTAAGTCATAGACTAATACATTTGTTTGAAAAGAACAGGAAAGATAGAGAGATAGAGACACGGGGCTACGGACGTCAACAGCTACCTCGTAATCTCCGAAGAAGCCCGCCTGAAAGTGGAGGAAATCAACACTCCGGAGCGGAACCTGATACACCTGAATCTGCACACAGGGTGCAGGGAGTAAAGTGAGTACTCCAACTCAGTGAGTAAATAAGTGTAAATAATAACTGAAAGTAAGAAATCACGCAAGGCACAAAGCATTCTATGATGAAGTAGTAAAATCATTTAAAAGCAGTAAAACTAGTGGAAATCCGGTAAAATCCTCTTTCAACAAGTAAACAGGTATATGACAGATAATTAAGGCACGGTAAATAAATAAAAGCTCGCCCCTCGGGCGCAGTATCACCACATCCGCCCCTCGGGCAACAACTCAGAATAATAACTGCCCCTCGGGCTCAATCTCACATCACACTGGGTACCCGCGCTCACTATGTCTCTTCACAACATAGGCCCTCGGCCTTACTTAGTCAAAAATACTCACAAGCCCCTTGGCCAATAGTAAAACAGTGGGTCCCAGCCCAAAACATCATTTAAAATATCATTTAAGTCTCAAAACATGAATAAAACCAGCTGAGTAGTAAAACAGTGGAAAAATACATGACTAAGTTCAAGTAAATATTTCAAACAGTGAGGAAATATCAAGAAATGCCCCGAAGGGTTCAAATAATTGGCACGAAGCCCAAATAAGACATTCAGCCCAAAGTATAGTGATAACAAATATGTTTTCAGTCAAATACGCGGTAAAATCATCAACCGGGACGGACCAAGTCACAATCCCCAACAGTGTACGACCCCACGCTCGTCAACAGGCGTGTGTCTCACCTCAACATAGCACTACAATGTGCAATCCGGGGTTTCAAACCCTCACAACATCATTTACAAGCATTACTCACCTCGAACCGGCTAAATCCCTAGCTCGCGACGCCTTTGCCTCTTGAATCGGCCTCCACGCGCGTCGAATCTAACCAAAATCAGAACGAATACGTCACAATAGGCTAAGGGAACAAAACCCAAGCGAAAACAATCGAAAAACTCAAAAATCCCGAAATTAGCAAAACCCGAGCCCCGGGCCCACTTCTCGAAACTCAGAAATTTTTACATCAACGGGTTCCTTATCCTTCCACGAGTTCATACATATCAAATACTCTCAAATCCGACCTCAAATGGCCCTTCAAATCCCAATTTAAAATCTCAAAATCCCAAGCCCTAGTTCTTCCATTTTTAACTAGATTTCCATAAATTTCTAGGTTAATTACACAATAAAATCACGTTTTTGGTTCATAGAACTTACCTCCAATAACTTCTCCTTGAATCCCTCTTCAATTTCCCTCAAAGAGCTCTCAAAATACTCAGCTATGGTGGAAAAAATGGCTAAGACTCGCGGATGAAATGTTTAAAAATTTTTACTGCCCAGGTCTAATTTCCTTCTATGCGATCGCGGAGACACCTTCGCGATCGCGAAGCACAAAAGTTCAACCCCCAATTTACCCTATGCGATCGCATACAAACACTTGCGATCACAATGTATACGCTCCTGACCTTACGCAATCGTGGACTTACTCACGCGTTCGCATTGAACAAATTTCCATCCAAGCCCCCATGTCCATTTAACACTATGCGATCGCGACTCATTAACCGCGTTCGTGATGAACAAGCTCCCCAAACTATGCGATCGCAAGCCTTACTCCGCGAACGCAATGAACAACTGAACAACTCCCACAAATCCTCCTATGCGATCGCAGGACCCCTTATGCGATCGCAAAGAACAAAGTTCTGCAACACTGAACCTGCAACTTTCTGCTATCTTTTAAGGCACGAAATGGTCCGATTGACCATCCAAAACTCACCCGAGGCCCTCGGGACCTCAACCAAACCTACCAACATAACCCATAACATCATTCAAACTTGTTCCAATCATCAAAACACCTCAAACAACATCAAATTACTCAAACCTCATCGAATTCAAGCCTAATTTTCCAAAAACTTCCAAAATACACTTTCGATCAAAAACCCGACCAAACGACGTCCGAATGACCTGAAATTTTGCACACACATCCCAAATGACATAGCGAAGCTACAGCAACTCTCGGAATTCCATTCCGACCCTCGGATCAAAATCTCACCTACCAACCGGAAATCGCTAAAATATTAACTTCGCCAATTCAAGCCTAATTCTACACCGGACCTCCAAAACCAATTCCGATCACGCTCCTAAGTCACAAATCACCTCTCGAAGCTAATCGAACCATCGGAACTCACATCCGAGCCCTCTAACTCATAAGTCAACATCCGGTTGACTTTTCCAACTTAAACCTTCTTAAAAGAGACTAAGTGTCTCATTTTTTACCGATTCCAATCCGAACGCAAACTAAACAGCTCGATCACATAAAACACGGATGACGAAGCATAAAGAAGAAGAAATAGGGCAAACGGAGCGGTAACTCATGAGACGACCGGCCGGGTCGTTACATCCTCCCCAACTTAAATAAACGTTCGTCCTCGAACGAGTCAAGAAACATACCTGAAGTCTCAAACAGGTGGGGATATCTGCTCCGCATCTCCTGCTCGGTCTCCCAGGTGGCCTCCTCCACGGGCCGACCTTTACACTGCACCTTCACCGAAGCTATATCTTTTGATCTCAACTTCCGAACCTGACGCTCCAAGCTGCTGGCTCCACATCATAAGTCAAATCTCCCTCCAACTGAACCGTGCTGAAATCCAGAACATGAGACGGGTCCCCAATATACTTACGAAGCATAGAAACATGGAAAACCGAATGTACACTCGACAAACTGGGTGGCAAGGCAAGCTCATAAGCCACCTCCCCAGTTCTCCGGAGTACCTCAAAAGGCCCAATGAACCGCGGACTCAACTTCCCTTTCCTTCCAAATCTCATGACACCCTTCGTGGGCGAAACCTTCAACAGGACATTCTCACCAACCATGTAGGACACATCTCGAACCTTCCTGTCAACATAACTCTTTTGCCTTGACTGCGTTGTACAAAGTCTCTCCCGAACAACCTTCACTTTATCTAGAGCATCCTGAACCAAATCTGTCCCCAATAGCCTAGCCTCACCGGGCTCGAACCAACCAACCGGAGATATACACCGCCTCCCATACAAAGCCTCATATGGAGCCATCTGAATACTTGACTGGTAGCTGTTGTAAGCAAACTCTGCAAGCGGTAGGAACTGATCCCATGACCCTCCGAAATCAATAACACAAGCGCGTAGCATATCCTCCAAGATCTGAATGGTGCGCTCGAACTGCCCGTCCGTCTGAGGGTGAAAAGCTGTGCTCAACTACACCTGAGTACCCAACTCTCACTGCACAGACTGCCAGAACTGGGAAGTAAACTGGGTGCCCCGATCTGAAATGACGGAAACTGGGACACCATGCAACCGAACAATCTCTCGAATATATATCTCTGCCAGCCGCTCTGAAGAATAGGTAGTACAAATAGGAATGAAGTGCGCGGACTTAGTCAGCCTATCCACAATCACCCAAATAGCATCGAACTTCTTCAAAGTCCGAGGGAGTCCAACTACAAAATCCATAGTGATCCGCTCCCACTTCCACTCAGGAATATCCATCCTCTAAAGCAAGCCACCCGATCTCTGATGCTCATATTTCACCTGCTAACAATTGAGACACCGAGCTACAAAACCCACAACATCTTTCTTCATTCTCCGCCACCAATAATGCTGTCTAAGATCCTGATACATCTTCGCGGCTCCTTGATGAATAGAATACCGCGAGCTATGGGCCTCCTCCAGAATCAACTCCCGAAGCCCATCTACATTGGGCACGCAAATACGGCCATGCATCCTCAATACCCCATCATCTCCAATAGACACATCTCTGGCATCGCCATGCTGAACTCTGTCCCTAAGAACAAGCAAATGTGGATCATCATACTGGCGCTCTCTGATGCGCTCATATAGGGAAGACCGAGAAACCATACAAGCCAATACCCGACTGGGCTCCGAAATATCCAACCTCACGAACCGGTTGGCTAAAGCCTGAACATCAACCGCAAGAGCTCTCTCCTCAACTGGAAGGTATGCCAAACTCCCCATACTCACTACCTTTCGGCTCAAAGCATCGGCCACCACATTGGCCTTTCCCGGATGGTACAATATAGTGATGTCATAATCCTTAAGCAACTCCAACCATCTCCGCTGCCTCAAATTAAGGTCCTTTTGTTTATACCAATGCTGAAGACTGCGATGATCAGTGAATACCTCACAAGACACGCCATACAAGTAATGCCTCCAAATCTTCAATGCATAAACTATGGCAGCCAACTCTAAATCATGAACGGGGTAGTTCTTCTCATGGGGCTTCAACTGACGAGAAGCATAAGCAATAACTCTACCCTCCTGCATCAGCAAACAACCAATCCCTACTCTCGAAGCATCACAATATACGGTATATGAACCTGAAGCTGATGGCAAAACCAACACTGGAGTTGTGGTCAAAGCTATCTTGAGCTTCTTAAAGCTCTCCGCGCACTCGTCCGACCATACAAATGAAGCACCCTTATGAGTCAACTTGGTCAAGGGCGACGCGATAGATGAGAATCCCTGAACAAACCGGCGACAATAGCCTGCCAGACAAAGAAAACTACGAATCTCTGTAGCTGAGGACGGTCTGGGCCAACTCTGCACCGCCTCTATCTTCTTTGGATAAACCTGAATACCCTCGCTGGACACCACGTGTCCCAAGAATGCCACTGAACTGAGCCAAAACTCACACTTGGAGAACATGGCATAAAGTTTCTCCTCCCTCAATCTCTGCAACACAACCCTCAAATGCTCCGCGTGCTCCTCCTGACTACGCGAATATACCAGGATATCATCAATGAAAACTATAACAAATGAATCACGATAAGGCCGGAACACGTTGTTCATCAGATGCATGAACGCTGCTGGGGCATTGGTCAGCCTCAAAGACATGACCAGGAACTCATAATGACCATATCTGGTCCTGAAGGCCATCTTAAGAATATCTGAATCCCTGATCTTCAACTGGTGATAGCCCGAACGGAGGTCAATCTTGGAAAATACCCTCGCTCCCTGAAGCTGGTCGAATAAATCATAAATGCGAGGTAAAGGATACTTGTTCTTCACTGTTACCTTGTTCAATTGCCTATAATCGATGCACATTCTCATAGTGCCATCCTTTTTCTTCACAAACAGAACCGGCGCACCCCAAGGTGACACACTAGGCCGTATGAACCCCTTATCTAGGAGTTCCTGAAGCTGCTCCTTTAACTCTTTCAGCTCCGCTGGTGCCATACGATACGGCAGAATAGAAATGGGCTGAGTGCCCGACACCAGGTCAATACCAAAATCAATATCCCTGTCCGGGGGCATGCCCGGCAGGTCTGCAGGAAATACATCAGGGAAATCCCTCACAACTGGGACAAAATCAATACTTGGAGTCTCAGCTCCAACATCCCTCACAAAAGCAAGATATGACAAACAACCCTTCCCAACCATATGCTGGGCCTTTAAGAAAGAGATCACCCTACTAGGAACATAATCAGTCACGCCACGCCACTCAATCCGTGGCACACCCGGTATAGCCAATGTGACTGTCTTAGCATGACAATCTAGAATAGTGCGGCACGCAGATAACCAATCCATGCCCAAAATGACATCAGAATCCACCATACTAAACAATAAAATATCGACTTGGGTCTCTAGACCCCCAATAGTCATCAAACACGACCGGTACACACGGTCTACAGCAATAGTATCACCCACCGGTGTAGATACATGAACAGGTAAAGCAAGAAACTCACGAGGAGTACCCAAATAGTGTGCAAAGTATGAGGACACATAAGAATAGGTAGAACCGGGATCAAATAGTACAGAGGCATCTCTGTGGCAGACTGAAATAATACCTGTAATAACAACATCAGAAGCAATGGCATCGGTTCTGCCTGGGAGAGCATAGAAACGGGCCTGACCGCCCCCTGATCGCCTCCCCCTCTGGGGCGACCCCTAGCTGACTGATCCCTACCCCTAGCTGGCTGGGCGGGTGGTGGTGGAGCGGCTGAAGCTGAAGCTGATGACTGGCCCCTCTGCTGAGATAAACTAGCAACACGGCGGGGACACTGCCTCCACATGTGGCCTATCTCTCCACACTCATAACAAATCCTAGGTGCTGGAGAAGGGGACTGATGGTAACCCCTCGCACCGGAGTGACCAGCAGAAGCACTCGGAGTAGAAGAGCCCTGAACAGATGGAGCACTGGATAGCTCTAAGCTGGGAGGGCACTAAGTGAAGAATGGCCCTGGTGAGAACTGTGTGAACCATGACCCGATGATGCTCCTCGATAACCTGAGCGATCAGACTGACCCTGACGGAACTGTCGGCTCTGCCGTGCT
>NW_017675551.1:38627-49807 GCF_001879085.1 Nicotiana attenuata | reverse complement strand
ATATAACATGTCCTTAACTTGTATTTGCACCTTCTGTTGTTAAACTTTAAGACCTCATGTCCTTAACTTCATATATGTAGTGTAAATGTTAAGGGCATATCGTCCTTAATTTTATGAGTGTTGTGTAAATATAATGGACATGGTGTCCTTAACTTCATGAATGCTGTGTAAATATTAAGGACAAAGTGTCCTGTCATATCCTTAACTTCATATGTGTAGTTTAAATGTTAAGGACATGTCGTCCTTAACTTCATCTGTGCAGTGTAAATATTAAGGACATAATGTCCTTAACTTGTATTTGCACCTTCTGTTGTTGAACTTTAGGTCCTCATGTCCTTAACTTCATATATGCAGTGAAAATATTAAGGACATGGTATCCTTAACTTTATGAGTGTTGTGTAAATATTAAGGACATTGTGTCCTTAACTCATGAATGCTGTGTAAATATTAAGAAAAGTGTCATGTCATGTCCTTAACTTCATATGTGCAGTGTAAATGTTAAGGACATGGCGTCCTTAACTTCATGTGTGCAGTGTAAATGTTAAGGACACCATGTCCTTGATATTTACACAGCACTCTTGAATAAAGGATAAAAATATCTTTTCGTATTAATTTTAATAGAGTAGTGGCTATTTTTGCGTAGCATTAAAGATATTGGATAAAAATTAAATATCATGTTAAAAAGTGATCATCCCACGCTATTTCTACCAAAATTGATAATGGACGTGTAAGCCCAATGAGCCATGGGAAATGAGCCCAAATGGAAGCAGCAAGATGGGCCGATTCTACTCCAGTTTTTAAAGGCCTGAGAAAAATGTCAATTTCCCTGAAAATCAAAAGTATGAGAAAACTACCTAGTATGGCCGTCGAAAAAGATATTTGCCCAAAGTTTTGGATGTAACTCAAAATGTCCAGTCGGATAAAATTAATATCAATTATAGCCCATCGAATAAAATTAACAGATGAAAGACAAAAGTAAATTTTGGTACAACTTTTTTATCTTCTCTAGATATTTTTCCTTCCCAACACCAAATTGTTCTCTTTTTTTACATATCACACTTGACTTTTTACTCTTTCTATTTTTTTATACTCTTTTTCTTCAATTCTTTTAATTCTAGCACCTTTTTCTCTCTCTCTCTTACTTTTACTTATTTAATACTATTTAATACTCCATCCGGTTCACAATAAGTGTCCAATTTACTTTTAGCACGCCCATTAAGAAAATACTAAATTCTATACAAAAATACCCACTATGACTAAACTACCCCTAATTAAACATTTAATGTGAGGAGTAAGAAAACTTTTTAGGGATATGTACATAAGGGTTATTTTATAAAAACAAATTGAATTCTTTCTTGATTACATAACCGGACACTTATATTGAACCAATATAAAAAAGTAAATTGGACACTTATTGTGAACCGGAGGGAGTATTGGTTTTAATGGTAGGCGAACTGCAGCAATATATATATATATATAATTTTATCATAGTTCTGTATAAAAGTTCTATATATATTATTTAAAATGTATAAATATCGTATATATATATTGTATCCTAAGTTCGACAATGTATCCTTAGTGTATATTGAGCCTATCTCGACTGTGCTTGTGTATCTAAAGTGTATATTAAGTGTATTCCATATGTATTATTTATGTATAATCTGTCTATACAATGTATCAAAATTGTATACACATGTGTATAGTCTAATGTGTAAACATAGTGTATATAAATTATATACACATTTAGTATGTGTAATGTGTGCACACCGTGTATTTAGAGTGTATCATGTATTTAAAAATGTATTCCCAATGTATCATTAATGTATTCCGAGTGCTTTTGCGTATTTATATATCAAAGAATAGTCTCTACACATTTTGTATAGACTATTACACGGTGTGCACACATTAATATGTAAACATAGTGTATATGTAATATGTGCACACTGTGTATTTAGAGTGGATCATGTATTTTGAAATGTATTCCCAGTGTAACGTTAATGTTTTCGAGTGGTTTCGTATATTCAAAGAATATATATATATATATATATATATATCAAAGAATAGTCTATACACATTTTGTATAGACTATTACACGGTGTGCACACATTAATATGTAAACATAGTGTATATAAGTTACATACACATTTTGAATGTGTAATGTGTGCACACCGTGTATTTAGAGTGTATCATGTATTTTGAAATGTATTTTCAATGTATCATTAATGTATTCCGAGTGATTTTGTGTATTCAAATATATATATATATATATATATATATATATATTTTACGATGTGTAAAAAGTGTATATATTTTTCATAATAGTGTGCACACAAACTGCAGTATAGGAAAAAATTTGAAAGATTTTTAATTTGTTATATAAACTTATATATATTTTGTATAAGTAATATTATATGTTGTATAATTTTTGTATAGTAAGATTGTAGTTATATAAATATATATTTTTATATGTATATAAATATATATTTTCACGTGTCGAGAACATGCTGGTATGTCGTTGTTGTTGTTGTTGATCGTGTATAATTTGGATGTAATTTAATCTTTTAATCTCGGTAATAAGAGAATAGGTGGTCATACAAATATTTTCAATTATAGTGATTTTGTGAAGTTTTAATTATCCATTTCAATTATAGTGATTTTGTGAAGTTTTAATTATCCATGATCACTTATAGCATGGCCACATCTTGGACTCGTATAGGAAAAGGCATAAATCAATTTCTTGGCATTATCTTGTGACGACCCGACCCGTCGTCTCATGAGTTACCGTTCCGTTTTCCCCATTTTATGCTTCTTCATGCTTCATTATCAGTATTTGATGTGTTACAGTTGATTTGGATTGGTTGTGGTAGGAAATGAGACACTTAGTCTCTTTTAAGAAGGATTAAGTTGGAAAAGTCAACCGGATGTTGACTTATGAGTTAGAGGGCTCGGATGTAATTTTCGGTGATTCGGTTAGCTTCGGGGGATGATTTGTGACTTAGGAGTGTGATCGGAATTGATTTTGGAGGTCCGGTGTAGAATTAGGCTTGAATTGGCGAAGTTAGTATTTTGGCGAATTCCGGTTGATGGGTGAGATTTTGATCCGAGGGTCGGAATGGAATTCCGAGAGTTGCTGTAGCTTCGTTATGTGATTTGTGATGTGTGTGCAAAATTTCAGGTCATTCGGACGTCGTTTGGTTGGGTTTTAGATCGAATGCGTGTTTCAGAAGTTTTAGAAGAACTTAGGCTTGAATCCAACGTAATTTGATGGTTTTGGTGTTGTTTGTGGTGTTTTGATGATTGGAGCAAGTTTGAGTGATGTTTTAGGATGGGTTGATACTTTTGGTTGAGGTCCCGGGGGCCTCGGGTGTGTTCCGGATGCCCAACGGGTCATTTTTGGAAACTGTTGAACTGCTGGTTGCTGGTATATGGTTTCCTTCTTCGCGAACGCGAAGAGGAAAAATGGGAGGCTGTGATTTTGGCCTTCGCGAACGCGAAGGGGGAGTCGCGAACGCGAAGGAGTGGGTCAAGGTGCTACGCGAACGCGGGAGAGTAATCGCGAACGCGTAGAAGGAAAGTTGGGCCTGCGGGCATTTGGCCTACACGAACGCGAGGCAAGCTACGCGGACGCGAAGGGGCCTGGTAATTGGCCTTCACGAACGCGAGGTACTGTATGCGAACGCGAAGAAGAATGTACAGTGACCTGGGCAGAATGTTTTAAAACATTTCATCCGCGATTTTGGGGCTCATTTACTCCATTGTTGATCTTTTTGAGAGCTTTTTGAAGGAAATTGAAGAGGGATTCAAGGAGAAACGATTGGAGGTAAGATTTTTGAACTTAAATGCACGAGATTATGATAGATTTAACATGGAAATTGGTTGAAATTCATCAAAAAGGGGTAAAGCTAGGGCTTGAGTTTTTGATATTTCAAATTGGGATTTGATAGGTCATTTGAGCTCGGATTTGGGAGTTCTTGGTATGTATGGACTCGTGGCGAGACGAGGAATCCGGTAATGTGAGCTTTGTAATTTTTCGAGAAGTGGGCCCGGGGCTAGGATTTTGCTATTTTTCGATTGTTTTCGATTGGGTATTGTTCCCTTAGCATATTGTAATGTATTCGCTCTGATGTTGGATAGATTCGACGCGCGTGGAGGCCGGTTTGAGGGGCAAAGGCGTCGCGAGCTAGAGATTTCACCGGTTCGAGGTGAGTAATGATTGTAAATGATATCCTGAGGATTTAAAACCCCGGATTGCACATCGTAGTGCTATATTGAGGTGACTTGCACGCCGGATAGTGAGCGTGGGGTAGAGCACCGCTGGGAATTGTGACTTGGTCCGTCCCGATTGATGAATTTACCGCGTATTTGACTGGAATTTTATTTGTTATCACTGTTGTTTGGGCTGATTGCTGTATTTGGGCTTCGTGCCAATTATTTGAACCTTCGGGGATTATTTTCACTGTTTCCTCACTGTTTGGACTCATTACTTGAATTCAGTCATATTGTTTTCTCCACTATTCTTCAACTCAGCCACTTTTACTCCAATTGGAGGCTTAAATGATATTTTAAATGATAATTTGGGCTCAGCACTACTGTTTTACTAATGCCCGAGGGGCTTGTGATGATATTCTGAGTGAGTGTAGCCGAGGGCCTGATGTGAGGATACACTGAGCGATGTGAGGCTGAGGGCCTGGATGCGAGGGTTATATATGGATCGGACTGCACGCCGCAGTATGTATATATTGGATCGGACTGCACGCCGCAGTGATATAGCGCTTGGGATGTAGGAGCCCCTCCGGAGTCTGCACCCCCACAGTGAGCGCGGGTACCCATATGGATCGGGCTGCACGCCGCAGCGAGCTATGGATCGGGCTGCACGCCGCAGCAATATGTGGATCGGGCTGCACACTGCAGCGGTTACTATGTGATACTGTTTCTGAGAGTGATCTGAGAGAGAGAGCCCGAGGGGCCGAGAGTGTTGTTGAGAGTGAGCCCGAGGGGCTGGTTCAGTTTGAGATATTGCCCGAGGGGCGAGCTTCTATATGCTCATCTTGCATGCTTATTTGCCTCTTTACCTGTTATATCGTGGTATTTGTGCCCGAGGGGCGGATTTTCTGTGCGTATCAGCACTCACTGTTTTGAAATCGTTTTCGTAATCACTGAAAAGATCATTTTCAAAAGAGATTTGAACTGAGCCAAGGTATTGCTAAAGATTTCACAGATTTCACTGTTTTCCTCAGAAAATTGTACCCGGCTTCTGTATAGCATGTTGGTTGCTTTACGTGATTTCTTGCTGCTCAGTTATTATTTACTTTTATTACTCACTGAGTTGGAGTACTCACTTTACTCCCTGCACCTCGCGTGCAGATGCAGGTATTGTTCACCCGGTAGCGGGTTTTGAGCTGGTTGAAGGTATTGCTATCGTAGCTGAGCAGGGTGACCGCCAGCGTTCGCGGCACCGGATTACTTCCTCTGGTTCTAAATTTTATTCTGTATATTTTTGGCCCTTTAGTTGTATTTAGACTTCCCTAGATGCTCGTGACTTGTGACACCCCGGTCGGGCTGTGTTGGGTTGTAAACTTCGTTAATTAATGTCCTTAAGTCGTATTTTGCTATTCATTTATGTTTAACTACTTTGAAAGGGACTAATTGGGTTAGTTGGCTGGCCTTGTCTTCACGAGGGGCGCCATCACGACTAGTGCGGGGTTTTGGGTCGTGACAAGTTGGTATCAGAGCCTAGGTTACTAGGTCTCGGGAGTCATGAGCAGGTTTAGTAGAGTCTCGCGGAGCGGTACGGGGACGCCTGTATTTCTCCTCGGGAGGCTGCAAAACCTTTAGGAAAAAACTTCCCATTCTTGGAATTCTTGTCGTGCGTACTTGATTCAGCTTTAGATAACTTTTGAAATTCCTTCCACTCGTTTATATGCGCACATGAGCGCTCAGTATTATATATGCCTTGATGGTTTGTGATTCCCCGATCGAGGGGCGAGATGTGATCTTCGTGAGTTTGTTGGTCCAGTCTGGAGGACTTGAGGCCGGATCCTTGCCTATGGCTTGAGCACCGAGGTGCTGATTGTGTGAACAAGTGTTTTGAACTTATATGTTCGGTATTGTCCTTATTAGCCGGAATGGCGTTTGGATATCCATGTGATGAGTATGTTAGTACTGCGGGATGTATCTATATGACTTGGTAGTGACGACGAAGTCTGCTGGATAATAAATGAACTATTAAGTGTTTGATTCCTATATTGACTTGATGTGTAGCCCGAATTATGGGCGCGTGAAGAATATTTTTGTGTCTCCTAGTTGGAAAGTTAAGTGCATTACATGTGGCGGTATGAGTTCAGACTTAGGAAGACTAAATGACTGTGTAATGTATATGATGGTGGAAGGTATGTTGAAATACTGAATTGAGGCGATGCAGGTGGGTCATCTCCTGCGGAGTGTTCTTAAGTGGTATGATCCTCATGTGTACGTTAGAAGATCTCATGTGTAATTGAAAGGTACGTGTTGTAATTTAAAATTTTGGGTCGCTTAAGAGTGTGGACTCAGCTGATGTGGGGATGAATGCGAGGTTTGCAGAGGATTTCAGTACTAGATGATCTGTGTTTTCACAAACTAGTAGATGATTTGAGTTTAATCTCACTATGATATTGTGGCATCATTAGAGTAAAAGTATTATGGGTTATTGATTGTGTCCTGATATATGGCTTCGAGCCAAGTTGGGGAGGTTGCTGTTGATTAGCTGATTGCACGGTTATGTGCTATGTTGGTTCCGATTTGAGGCCTGCTGGCGAATAAGTTCTGGTCGCAGAAATTGAGCCGAGGATAGCACGAGTGAAGCAAAATTTGTGATAGAGGTCATATTATGTTTTATAGAGTATGAGAATCATGGAATGTCTAGAGTTGTTGTTGGTATAGAATGCTCGGTGCATGGAGCAGGAAATTACTTGGTTGTATTGGGATGAGGATCTCATTTCGCGGTATCGGAGTGCCAATAAGGCACGAGTGGTTCAGTTCGTTAAGTCAGGTAATTTGCAGTTTGAATAAGAGTGAATGACTCTCGAGAATGGTTTTATTGTGATCAAGATTCTACATGTAACAATCATGTGTCTTAAGGTTGTGTATGTGGTCAAAGATTGTGTTTTCATCGGAAAGGTCAAGACTTGTGGTATTTTATGCTAATTAAGGGATTCTATGTATCAGTATCTGGAAAGTAAAGGTAACAAATTTAGATTCGCAGGAAGTTCTTCAGAGTAAAATATTCTGGAATGTGGTATATCTGGGAACATTGAGAGAGTGTTCAGTGGCTTATGGGTCTTAGACAGTGTGGTCTGGTGCTTGGGTCTCGTGTAGCGAGCCTGGGTTGAGGAACTGCGGTGCTACAGCAAGAGGAAATATCAAGTTGATGATGAATCAGAAAGGAAATTAGATAGGTGGAATATCTTGATAGTAGACCGAATCGGTATGGTAAGGATATGATTGATTCTTCGTATGTGTTCGAGGTAATGAGCCCTTACAGGTATTGTGCAGCAAATTTCTTGAGTTCTGACAACTTGCTTAGCTCGGTTGGGATAAAGGATTCAGTCCTGGCAGTTTAGCTCGTGAAGATGGAATTGGGAGAGAGTTCTTGTTGGGTTTTACCGTGATTTGGAGACGTATATACCTTTCTTTGGGCATGCGAAGCATGGGATGTGTAATGATTTTCTTCCAAATGGGATCAGCGGGAGTCCTTGATTAGATGAGTTACAGTTCAGTTCTGAAAAGAAGTTCATAAAATTCTTAGGCAACGGGTAGCCTCAGGCAACCAAGGAAATGGTACTGCTAAATGGAAGTGATTTGACGAGAGTGTATGTCTCGGAAGAAGGGTAATGTGATTAGACTGATGATACTTCGGTAGTATTGCAGCACTTTCTTGCTAGATCGAGTGCTGATATCTGAGTTTGTTTGATGGCATAGGGGAATTTTAGAATATCTTTCGTGGAATGAATGGGTACTCGAGGTGTAAAATGTATTCATACGGCGGAATTTGGGATCAGGCACAGTGATTCGTGTGCTATATGGAGTTGGAGACTGGGAGTTCTCAGGTACAGACTATGTAATGGTTGTGGATCGTGTGTATTGGTACCGTTTAGCGGCTGTTGGGATTTGGAGGCCAGAGTGGATCTTTCTTTGCTTGGTATATTAGATTTTATGATATGGTATTGGGGTGTAGACTGGTTTTCACAGTGTTGGGTTATTCTAGACTATTGTGCTATGGGCTATGTCGGAAAATGCCACAGGTTGCGTGGCGAGGTGCATCAGATCATGTTCTAGCAGAGTGGTTTGTGTTCCAAAGACCAGCGGACGGCTGGGAAGGATTGTTTTTCTTAATTGGGCCTTCGTGGCGGATGTCAGTGCAGAGGTTTCTACCATTGGTTCAGTTCCGGTATTGAGGGACTTTTTCGGATGTGTTTCTTATGGTCGGGCATGTCGCCGGGCGAGGTTGTGGATCTCGATATTGATTTGGTGCCGGGCACCGTATCGTACGGCTCCAGCAGGAGTTATAGTAGTAGAAGGAGAAGCTTCAGGCTTTCTTGGTAGTGAGTTCGTTGGTAAGCTGATATGGATACGTGTCTAGCTTGAGTTGGCTTGGTTGGCCCCGATATGTGTTGTTGAGGGATAGGTTGATTCGGTCGTTATGGAGCTTGTTAGTGATCTGGGGAGGTCTATGAGTGGCTTTTCTGTGCTGCGAGGCGTTATGATTTGTTGGATATGGGCACATGTGGTGCGGTTCTATTGGGGATTCATAGAGAAGGTCGAGCGGGAAGAGTAATTGGGTGTTGCTCGGTAGATGGAGTATTAGTTATGACCTATCGGGTTGCGTGGCGTATGTTATTTGTTTCACCGTGGATGTAATGAATTGCTTTGGTTTCAGACATCAAATTGTGCACGGCTGTCGATTTGGAGCATAGTGACTTGAGGTGTTTCATGTGTAACAGTGTTTGGATAGGATCGCGCATTGTGGCGAGGCCACGGGGAGATATGACCTTTCGGGGTAGATTCAGGTATTCTATTTCTATGACATGAGACGGGGTCTCAGCCTTGTGTGGTGATGGTATTGACGAGCTTGAGGTACAGCTTTTTCGTTTGAGTCATTTTTTTCATGATTTGAGTATATTCAGATCGTTTCTTATTGGTGCGCGTATTATGCAAGTTGTGGCTTAGGCCTGTATCGAGGTGTCATATCACCAGAGTGGTGTGTTGGATTCGAGGTGATCGTTGGAGTCATTAATGAATACGAATAGATTTGATTTCAGCTTGTTAGAAGAATAATATCGAGGTTCGGCCCGAAAATCTATTGTGGTAATAGCCAAAGGGAAGTAGCTTCATGAATGGTTGATCTGAGAAATGGTTACGATTTATCGCGTGTTTCATTTATCGTTGGCAGTAAGTGAAAGTGCTGGAAATAGACTTTAGCTAATAAGAGGTTTTCTATCGGTATTTGGTTATTGTGGGCAACTGCTGTGATTAGAGGCTATCGTTTCGACTGTTTGGATTATGTGGTATATCAGGTGGTCTCACCTGAGGTTACAGGTATGGGTTATTACAGCTGGTTTGGGTTTATTCTGACTATAGACGTGAGGTTCTGATCTTGTGTATGATTTCGGAAAGTGCAATGTGGTTCTGCGGTTTATGGTCTAGATGGGCTGTGAGATTTCAGCTATGTTGTGTTATCGGACCTATATGAGATAGGGTGACGTGGGATCACCCCGGGCATATGCATGGTAGAGTTGTTCAGTTATTGGATGGCCTCTAGAGCAACTCTAGGTACGCTCGAGGACGAGTGTTGGTTTAAGTTGGGGAGGATGTGACGACCCGACCTGTCGTCTCATGAGTTACCGCTCCGTTTCCCCCATTTTATGCTTCTTCATGCTTCATTATCAGTATTTGGTGTGTTACAGTTGATTTGGATTGGTTGTGGTAGGAAATGAGACACTTAGTCTCTTTTAAGAAGGATTAAGTTGGAAAAGTCAACCGGGCGTTGACTTATGAGTTAGAGGGCGTATGTGATTTCCGGTGATTCGGTTAGCTTCGGGGGATGATTTGTGACTTAGGAGTGTGATCGGAATTGATTTTGGAGGTCCGGTGTAGAATTAGGCTTGAATTGGCGAAGTTAGTATTTCGGCGAATTCCGGTTGATGGGTGAGATTTTGATCCGAGGGTCGGAACGGAATTCCGAGAATTGCTGTAGCTTCGTTATGTGATTTGTGATGTGTGTGCAAAATTTCAGGTCATTCGGACATCGTTTGGTTGGGTTTTTGATCGAATGCGTGTTTCGGAAGTTTTAGAAGAACTTAGGCTTGAATCCGACGTAATTTGATGGTTTTGGTGTTGTTTGTGGTGTTTTGATGATTGGAGCAAGTTTGAGTGATGTTTTAGGATGGGTTGGCACTTTTGGTTGAGGTCCCGGGGGCCTCGGGTGTGTTTCGGATGCCCAACGGGTCATTTTTGGAAATTGTTGAACTGCTGGTTGCTGGTATCTGGCTTCCTTCTTCGCGAACGCCTCGCGAACGCGAAGAGGAAAAATGGGAGGCTGTGATTTTGGCCTTCGCGAACGCGAAGGGGGAGTCGCGAACGCGAAGGAGTGGGTCAAGGTGCTACGCGAACGCGGGAGAGTAATCGCGAACGCGTAGAAGGAAAGTTGGGCTTGGGGGCATTTGGCCTACGCGAACGCGAGGCAAGCTACGCGGACGCGAAGGGGCCTGGTAATTGGCCTTCGCGAACGCGAGGTACTGTACGCGAACGCGAAGAAGAATGTACAGTGACCTGGGCAGAATGTTTTAAAACATTTCATCCGCGATTTTGGGGCTCATTTACTCCATTGTTGATCTTTTTGAGAGCTTTTTGAAGGAAATTGAAGAGGGATTCAAGGAGAAACGATTGGAGGTAAGATTATAGAACTTAAATACACGAGATTATGATAGATTTAACATGGAAATTGGTTGAAATTCATCAAAAAGGGGTAAAGCTAGGGCTTGAGTTTTTGATATTTCAAATTGGGATTTGATAGGACATTTGAGCTCGGATTTGGGAGTTCTTGGTATGTATGGAATCGTGGCGAGACGAGAATCCGGTAATGTAAGTTTCATAACTTTTCGAGAAGCGGGCCCGGGGCTCGGGTTTTGCTAGTTTCGAGATTT
>NW_017675551.1:5249-38187 GCF_001879085.1 Nicotiana attenuata | reverse complement strand
CCGCGAGTATGTATATATTGGATCGGACTGCACGCCGCAGTGATATAGCGCGTTGGGATGTAGGACGCCCCTCCGGAGTCTGCCACCCCCACAGTGACGNGGCCCGGGTACCCATAGTGGAGTCGGGCTGCACGCCGCAGTGAGCTATGGATCGGGATGCACGCCGCAGCGATATGTGGATCGGGCTGCACGCCGCAGCGGTTACTATGTGATACTGTTTCTGAGAGTGATCTGAGAGAGAGAGCCCGAGGGGCCGAGAGTGTTGTTGAGAGTGAGCCCGAGGGGCTGGTTCAGTTTGAGATATTGCCCGAGGGGCGAGCTTCTATATGCTCATCTTGCATGCTTATTTGCCTCTTTACCTGTTATACCGTGGTATTTGTGCCCGAGGGGCGGATTTTCTGTGCGTATCAGCACTCACTGTTTTGAAATCGTTTTCGTAATCACTGAAAAGATCATTTTCAAAAGAGATTTGAACTGAGCCAAGGTATTGCTAAAGATTTCACAGATTTCACTGTTTTCCTCAGAAAATTGTACCCGGCTTCTGTATAGCATGTTGGTTGCTTTACGTGATTTCTTGTTGCTCAGTTATTATTTACTTTTATTACTCACTGAGTTGGAGTACTCACTTTACTCCCTGCACCTCGCGTGCAGATGCAGGTATTGTTCACCCGGTAGCGGGTTTTGAGCTGGTTGAAGGTATTGCTATCGTAGCTGAGCAGGGTGACCGCCAGCGTTCGCGGCACCGGATTACTTCCTCTGGTTCTAAATTTTATTCTGTATATTTTTGGCCCTGTAGTTGTATTTAGACTTCCTTAGATGCTCGTGACTTGTGACACCCCGGTCGGGCTGTGTTGGGTTGTAAACTTCGTTAATTAATGTCCTTAAGTCGTATTTTGCTATTCATTTATGTTTAACTACTTTGAAAGGGACTAATTGGGTTAGTTGGCTGGCCTTGTCTTCACGAGGGGCGCCATCACGACTAGTGCGGTGTTTTGGGTCGTGACATATCTTTTTCGGACTATGAATTTAAATGAAATTTTTACCTAGCTATACTATATTAGAAACTTATTAACTACTTTTCTTTATGTTCCTTAAAAATTACTTTATGTATCTATATTTACTATTTATGTACAAAATCAGGATAAAAGAAGGATCCCCTAAATATAGGGATAATTTGTAACGGTATCCCTCATCCCCATCTATCAGCTTAAATGGCCTCCTACAATCACGATTTTCTTCCCAATTTCAAAAGATTTTAAAGTCATTCTCTCTTTTCATACAGATCAACCAATCTCTCTCGCTCTCTCTCTCTCTCTCTCTCCCATACAAATCAAACTATTATCTCTCTAATAACATCATATATTTCTGTGAATCACTTCCATCAACAACCATTAAAAAGTTTTAACTATTGACAAATCCAGTGACATTATCTCTGAAACTGTAGGTAGAGCGTCCGCCATTGATATACCATTAAAAAGTTTCGAAACTTTGAATTAGATATCCGAATTTTACGAATTTGTGATTTTTTTGGGTTGGGTGTTCTTGAAAACGATTGAAAATATCCTTTAGGGTTCATATCTCAATTTTAAGCGAGATTGGTTAAGTTTAAAGTTGGTTTTAGGTAGAATTTCAGAATAAAACTCGAGAAAGAAGAAGTTTCGGAATTGTATTACGATTGTATGATAAACGTATCATAATTGTATCTGAATTGTATTTGATACATTAATACCTAAGACAATTCTGATACAATACTAATACTATTATAATACAATATTGTATCATAATTTAAGTTTAGAGTTGGTTCTAGGTGGATGTTTTAGATTGAAACTTGAAAAAGATGAAAGATCGAAATTGTATCATAATTAAGAATTGTATCACGATTGTATCATAATTGTATCACAATTTGTACCTAAACATGATACATTACTAATACAAGTATAATATGATATTGATTCAGTTTAAGTTTAGAATTGGTTTTAAGCTGTATAGTAATTGTATAAGAATTCTTTCAGGATTATATCAAATTTGTATATGAATTGTATTTGATGCATCAATACATGAAAGAATACTTGATACAATAATGATACAATTACAATACAATCTTGTGTCAGAATTATATTAGCTTTTAGAGTAGTAACATGTACGGGTAGAAAATTTTCAGATTTCCTATAATTACTAGGATGTATCTTCAAAATTGTATAGGATGGAAAATGTTACCGTACAAAAAAATAACCATTTCCTTGGTTCCATTTCTATGGCGAGTATGGCTTCTTTTTTTGTTCAAGACTTTTTTTGTCCATTTGTATTTTTCTTGTGCCTTCTTATACCAGAAACGAGTATCTTGTATAGAGTTTTCGAGAAATTGGAAGAAAAAAATTGGTGAAATAATATTGGAAGAAGAAGTTGCTTCCAGATCTGCGTAGAAGAAAAGAGAGGGATGGGAGTAGAAAAAAAAAAGGAATGGATATAATTCAATCCCTTAATTGAAAGTGCTAATAATGAGGTGAGAGCTTTTTAAGGAGGAATATATACAGTTATGTAAAAAAAAAACCTAAATACTTTTTGAAAACTACAAAACCTAGAGAAAATAGATAAATAAATTTCTATTATAGTATACATAGGAAAAAATCCCAATTTAAATGACTTACTAATCTATCTATACTATATTAAAAGCATGAAGACCCTTAGCGAAATATCGTTCGACTTTTTTATCTTTTTAAAATAGAGTTCACATTGGATAAAATAGTCATTTGATTATTTACTAATATATTTAGGATCTTATAATCACCTAAAATTTTGTATATTGAATCCTTCCTTATTTAAAATACTACTATATAAGAAGTCCAAATATTTAGGACTTTCAAAAAAATTTAAATTATAACTAATACAAATTTTCCAAACTGTGTAACATCTCGATATGGAAACGTAAAGTTTACACGGAAACTTTACGTCATTAATATAGTGGTAAAACCAGAGCATCTTTTATGAGCTATATTTTAAAATCAAGTTTATGTTCAATTCAATTAGATAATATATATGATTGGATTTTTTATTTGGTTGAGTATTTAAATGATTGGTGCATAGGTAAAATACTAGCACTTCGGTCCAAACTGGAATATATTGAACTTTTTGATAAGTCTATTCATTCATATACTAACATTTATTTTACAAATTGAAACTAGATAAAAAAGAAAAAAATCATATTTATATAATTATAAACCAAACAAAAGCACTNTATATTAGATAGTGTCGATCGAATCTCCTTCGATTTTTTTTTATTCTTAATTATAGATATATAATTGGTGATAAAATTAAAATCAATTAGTTTATATTATTTATTATCTTAGTAAACATGAAAATTTTTTTGGAAATTTATGTTTAATTGTTCGGCTATAAAATAGTATGTCATTAGCCTTTCAAAGATTCATACTATAAAATTTATGTACCAAAATATAAAATATTACAGTAAATTCTATATTTAGATATAAAATTATTTTAATATTTACAATTAGTATAATCTTTAATCAACATCCAATTCTAAAAATACTTTTTTAAATGACACTTAACAATTACATTTTGCACGTTGCGTATACAAAATTTGATAATATTTATATGATTTTTTTAAAGTTTCTAAACTTCTTAATATGTAGTACACGCGCAAAGCGCGTAGGAATAAATTCTTTTAGTTTTTTAGATTGTTTTTAATGTGCCATGTATCTCAAAGTTATTGTAAATTTTTTATTGGCATGATGACATAGTTCTATTAATTTATGATCCACACTTTAATTATTGATTTAAAACCCAGTTGCTTAGCATTTTTTTATGTTCATATGTAACTTTATTCATATATTTGATATTTTTTTTATATTATTCTCATGCCAATTTTTGTTGAATAAATTTTTTTGAGATGAGAACAAGCAGAAGAATCAAAAGAAGGGAATAAAATAGTATTGAAATAGTGAGAATAACCCTAAATTATTTTTAGATGACTAGATTCATTTTTCTTATTCAAAAACTATAATTTTCCATATCTTTTTCTAAATATTTCCCCTTTGAAATTGAAAATATAATACAAGGTTAGTATATATAGAAATTAACAAATATATCAATGCTAAATTGATTAAAAAAATCGGGATGAAGCATATGTAGTCAAACACACTATTTTTGCACATATATTTACTTGACGTGAGGCACACGTGCAACGCACGTACACTAAACTAGTGTGTATAAAAAGAATGTAATCACCCAAACAAGTGTGATTATTGATTACACGACTTATGTCCTTTTTGCCCCTTCCATCAGCCACAAATATGTGTAAAATATTAATATCTAAATAGCATAAAACCAAAAAATTCAAATGATGAATGTTTTCCTATGAAGAAATTAAGAGCCATCTCAATATTTTACCTTTCATTTCTCGTTCCCCTTGTGTTGCGTGTCAGTTTGATTTGCTAGTTTCAGTGATTTGCCATTAGAATAAATTTGGGCTATGAAATGTATATCAATATAATTTCTGGCTAGCGGCTGATATAAGTTTTTAATGGATGGCTAGTAATGATTTTTTCTTGAAAACTATTGGTTATCTGGAATAAGTTTGGGCTATAAAATGTATATTAGTATAATATATGGTTAGCGGCTGATATAAATTTTCAACGGATAGCTAGCAATGATTTTTCCTCGAAAAGTATTGGCTATCTGGATCGGTTAAGAAAATTCACGTATCGAATTTCGTTTTGGCCCATCAGATCAAGCTGAGAATATGGTGGACAAACCATTGGGTTAATTGGGAATATCAGAAGAGAAATTTTCATAAAGCATTATCTTTTAGTAGTAATTAGCCATCTATAGATACTATTTGCTATATTACAGATTATAGATACCTTGGTTATAAGATGTATTTGATGTATTTAAGCTATTGTATTCATGAATACAGTAGCAAAAATAGGCGTGAATCAGGAAAGTCCAGCTAATCAGTTGTTGTATTCGAGTGTATTCGACTGTATTCATGGAGTGAAACATGGGATTACAGCTAGACAGATTATTGTATTCGACTGTATTCACGGCGTGAAATAGGGGATTACACTGTTTTTAAAACGGAAAGTGAATCAATTAACATAATAGACTCCTAATACAACTCAACAAACTCAATTATAACACACAAAATTTGTATTTTCAGTTATAAAAAAGATTCACAACCAAAAAATACCCCAAAAACATAGCAATCTTCAGAGAAATTATATAACAAAATCTGAATACATAAATTATATTAATTTAAAAAACTTATGAATATATTCATGGCATATAGCGAGATAGTGAATACGATGAAATACATAGAATACAACGGGATACATTGAAATACAATAAAAAAAAAAGACAGAGAATACAATAAAATACATGGAATACAGCGAGATGCATTGAATTACAATGAAAAAAAAGATAATTAATACAATGAAAATCATAAAAATACAGCGTAATACGTTGAAATTACATTGAAATATATTAAAAGAAATGTTCTTCTTCATCTCGAAAGAAAGAAATCGTCACTCAGTGGATCTCCGAAGCCGAATCCTCTTTCCACGACCGCCGCCATCTCCTCGTTGGACTTGACGTCACTCAGTCTTTGGAGGAGGCGCCAGCTCCGAGGAGTCCAAAATCTATTAGATGTTTAGTGGAGCCCCAGATGGTTAGAAGAATAAGAATTGTCGCTGAACAAACTCCAGTTCGCCATGTTCTCAGCCTCCAACATTTGCTACATTGTTGGCTTTTATTGTTGGAATGGTTCCTCCCATTAAATCTGTTGTGTATGGTAACACTGCTGGTGTAAAGGGAGGGGAAAGTGGGAAGGGATAGAAAGAAAATCGGTGGAAGGAGGAGGAGATCAGAAATTTTAATGGGATGGGGGAAGAGAATGGGATGTATCAAAGTAGAGAGAGAAAGAAAATAGTGTAACTGATTAGCATATTTAGTGGCTTAGGGTTAGGAGGTAACCAAAATTAAATATTTTGCTATAAATCTTAAAAGGTATCTATAGAATATAATTTTTTAAATGGTATTTATTTAAAGTAAATAAGGTGTTAACCTTTGCTATAGGATGTGAAAATTCCATATCAGAACGTGTCACGTACAGTTTGAGGGCTTGGTTTGACTTTGAACTATAGATTTAGTAGACTTTTTTAAATCAGAACTTATAGTTTAATCATTTCTATACGTCAATAATATTTGACGTGATCATTTTTTATATAACTGGAAATAGTTTTCAGAGTAATAAACAAGAGGCGTAAAACTAAGTTTATTATGTATCAACATATACCGCTGCTAGGGTGAACTAACTCCAAAAAACTCGTCCATATTTTAGATTTCAGGTTGCAACTCGCCTGCATGAAGTCTGAATCGCTAGTAATCGCTGGTCAACCATAGGGCGGTGAATTCCTTCCAGAGCCTTGTACACACCGCTCCTCTCCTTTTCTGGCTACCCGGATTATTCCTCTGGGAACAACTAAACTATTAGCCAAAAGTCTAGTGGAAACTGCTTAGTCGATGAACATTTTTGTTTGAAAAGATAATTATTCACTGCATAACAATGCATCTTTCCCCTAAAATAAGTTTTCGGGCAGTAGGAGTGTTCGTCGGTCGGTACAGTACGATATTTAGACATTTCGGTTCGGTATTTTTGGTATTCGATTTCTTAAAATGCTATACCACTACTGTACCTAATTAAATTCGGTATTTTTGGTTTTTCTCCTTTCGATTTCGGTTTATTCGGTTCGGTAACTTCGGTTTGAATACTAACTTGTGCATAAAGCCATATACTGTATATTCTTAATTAAAGTACTCAAAAGTACAAAATGAAAACGTTTATTGACAAAAGTTTTATCCAAAACCAGCAAATATCAACCCAAAGAGACACATAAAGGAATAAATTTGATTATTAGAAGTGTCTTGTTACTTGCTTAGAGTTAATTGATGAACTTAGAGTACGATGGTATTTCAGTATTTTATTTTAAATACCAAACACTATATCTAATACCATTTTAAAAAAAACATAAACCAAATATCATATCGAATACCAAAATACCAAAAACCAAATACCACAATTTTTGATTTCGGTACTGTCACGACCCAAAACTCGACCCGTCATGATGGTGCCTATCGTGGAACTAGGCCAGCCTCAACTCAACAATCCAACACTGCAAAAATATTTTTAAACAATAAATACAGAAGCGATAAGTCATTAAGGAACATTTTGAAAACATAATAAAATCCAAATTACGATACAACTGCCCAAAACCGGGGTGTCACTGAGTGCATGAGCGTCTAGAGGAGAACATAGTCTATTACAATGTTTAAAGGAACAAACTGAAATACATCTGGAGATAAAGAAGGAGAGTCAAGGCCTGCGAACGCCGTGCAGATACCTCGATAGTCTCTTTAAAGTCTGAAGCTTCGATCAGCGACTGCCACTAGGACCAACAGTGCCTGAATCTGCACACAAGGTGCAGGGGGTAACATGAGTACACCAACTCAGTAAGCAACGAGTCCAAACTGTGGACTGAAAGGTAGTGACGAACTCAACCGCAACAGAAATAATAAAAATGAATGTGCAGAAACATAGGCACGCTTTCAATTTAATAGGCAGCTGAAACAGTAAAATAGAGTAGATACGAACAAGGTAAAGAATAAAACTCTGCTACATCTACATGCCAATGCACATGCTGTATGTGATGCACCATGCTGAGTATCTCATGTGCTCAAACTCTCAAATGCTCATTCACTCAGTACTGTATATGGCTCATACGACCCAGAGAAGATCCATCCCGGATTATATACATCTCTGACAGCAGTCAATTAGTACCGAGGAAGGCCAATCCAGCCCTATGGAGAAGATCCATCTCCGGGTATTAATAATAACCTCACAACCACTCGGTACTGTATATGACTCACAAGGCACAGGCAAGATCCATCCCAAAATATATACATCACTGACTATCACTCTACAGTACCGAGGACATAGGCCAATCCAACCTCATGGAGAAGAACCATCTCTAAATAATAATATCATGGGGGTGTGTACAGGCTCCAGAGGGGCTCCTTCAGCCCAAGCGCTATCACAAATCAATATAACCGCTGCAGCGTGCAGCCCGATCCCATAACTGTCACTCATAATCAGGCCCTCGGCCTCACTCAGTCATCACTCTCCAGTCTCACCCACGGGCTCACAATGTCATAAAACTATCCCGGAACAATGATGTAATGTGCCATTAAATAACAACTGAGACTGAGATATGATATGAAATGCACGAATATGACTGAGTATAGAATATCAATGGAATCAATGAGATGACGGCAAGAAACGACCCCTAACATGATATCTAGCATGATTTTTAGCTCATTTACTTTGTCACATGATGGAAACACGGATATCAACAAGAAAGAGTCACTAAACGGTGCCATGGAATGAACCAGGTCACGATTCTTACGGTGCACGCCCGCACGCCCGTCATTTAGCATGTGCGTCACCTCAATACTAACCACATAACACGTAGTTCGGGGTTTCCAACCCTTAGAACCAAGTTTGAAAGCGTTTTTTTACCTCAAACCAAGCAAAAATCCTACTCCGCCATGCCATTGCCTCTCAATTCCGCCTCCAAGCATTACGAATCTAGCCACAAGCAACACAATACGATCAATATAGGCTAAAGGAACCAATTCAACAAGAAAAATGCCAAATTATATCCAAAATCCAAAATCGGCTCAAACCCGTCCCTCGGGCCCACATCTCGGAAGCCGACAAAAGTTACAAAATTCGAAAGCCCATCACTTACGAGCCTAACCATACCAAATTTATCAAAATCCGACCTCATATGATCACTCAAATCCCCAAAATCACACTCCAATTGATAAGCCCTAAATTCCCAAATTTCTAGCTCAAATCCCTAGTTAGATGATGAATAAAGCCATGGATTCACGAAATTTATACCATTATGGGTTAGAATCGCCTACCCCAACGTTGCTCCTTGAAATCCTTCAAAAATCGCCTCTCTCCCAAGTTCCTCACGTCCAAAATTGAAAATGGAGAACAAAACCTCGAGCTGGGGTTTTTCTGCCCACCTAAACCGCACCTGCGGTCCTAGTTCCGCACCTGCGGAATCGCATCTGCGAGCAGGGCTCCGCCTCTGCGGAGATTCATAAAAAAAGCTGGCTTCGCTTCTGCGATCACCTGACCGCGTTTGCGGCCATCGCAGATGCGGGGACCAAGCCGCACCTGTGATCGAACTGCACATCTGCGCCTCACCATCCGCGTCTGCGACCTCGCACCTGCGGTTCCCACTCCGCAGGTACGAAAACACCAGCAACAGCAGCTTCAATTGCATTTTTTCAACTCCAAACACTCTGATAACAACCCGAAATCACCCCGAGGACCTCGGAACCACAAAAAAATACCAACATATCCTACAACATCACGCGAACTTAGTCGAACTTTCGAATAACTCAAAACAGCATCGAAACGCCAAATTACACTCGAATTCAAGGCTAAGAACCTCTAAACTTCCAAATTCCACAAACGATTCCGAAACCTACCAAACCACATCCGAATGACCTCAAAGTTTGCACACAAAATGACACCACGAACCTACTCCAACTTCCGAAAATTCAATCTGACCCCGATATCAAAATTTCCACTACTGGGCAAAATCGCCAAAATTTCAACTTTCGCCAATTCAAGTCTAATTCTACTAAGGACCTCCAAATCACATTCTGGATGCGCTCCTAAGTCCAAAATCACCTAACGGAGCTAACAAAACCATCAAAATTCAGATTCGAGGTCGGTTACAAATAAGTCAACATTCAATTAACTTTCCCAACTTAAACCTTCTCACAAGAGACTAAGTGTCTAACTCGCTCCAAAATCACTCCGGACCCGAACCAACTAACCCGGTAAGTCAAAATACAACTGAACACAAAAGAAGCAGAAAATGGGGGAACGGGCTACAACTCTCGAAACGACCGGCCGGGTCGTTACATCCTCCCCTCTTAAACAAACGTTTGTCCTCGAAGGGGTCTAGAAACATACCTGAAGTCTCAAATAGGTGTGGGTATCTGCTCCGCATCTCTCGCTCGGTCTCCCAAGTAGCCTCCTCCACGGGTTGACCTCTCCACTGCACTTTTACTGAAGCTATATCCTTTGATCTCAACTCAGACCTGCCGCTCCAAAATAGCCACCGGCTCAACATCATAAGTCAAATCACCATCTAACTGAACTGTGCCGAAATCCAAAACATGAGACGGATTGCCAATATACTTCCGGAGCATAGAAACATGAAATACTGGATGCACACCCGATAAGCTAGGTGGCAAAGCAAGCTCATAGGCTACCTCCCCAATCCTCCGAAGCACCTCAAACGACCCAATAAACCGAGGGCTCAACTTGCCCTTCTTCCCAAATCTCATAACACCCTTCATGGGTGAAACCTTAAGCAAAACCTTCTCCCCGACCATGTAAGGCACATCACGGACCTTTCTGTCAGCATAACTCTTTTATCTCGACTGTGCCGTACGAAGCCGCTCCTGAATCAATTTCACCTTGTCCAATGCATTCTATACCCCAAAACCTAGCCTCACCCGGATCAAACCAACCCACTGGAGATCTATACCGCCTCCCATATAAAGCCTCATACGGAGTCATCTGAATACTCGACTGATGACTATTATTGTAAGGAAACTTCGCGAGCAGAAGAAACTAGTCCAATGCACCCCCAAAATCAATAACACAAGTGCGTAGCATGTCCTCCAATATCTGAATAGTGCGCTCGGAGTGTCCGTATGTCTGAGGGTGAAATGTTGTGCTCAACTCAACCTGAGTGCCCAACTCTCGCTGCACGGTTCTCCAAAATTGCGATGTAAATTGCGTGCCTCTGTATGAAATGATGGAAACTGACACCCTATGAAGGCGAACAATCTCTTTGATGTAAATCTCAGCCAATCGCTCTGAAGAATAGGTAGTGCTCACAGGAATGAAGCGCGCGGACTTAGTCAGCTGATCCACAATCACTCAAATAACATCGTACTTCCTCGAAGTCCATGGGAGCCCAACTACGAAATCTTTGGTGATCCGCTCCCACTTCCACTCTGGCATTCTCTATCTGCTGAAGCAAGCCACCCGGCCTCTGATTCTCATATTTCACCTGCTGACAATTGAGACACCGAGCTACAAACCCAACTATATCTTTCTTCATTCTTCTCCACCAATAGTGCTATCTTAAATCTTGATACATCTTTGCGGCACCCGGATGGATGGAATACCGCGAGCTGTGGGCCCCTCCAGAATCAACTCCCGAAGCCCATCTACATTGGGCACACATATCCAGCCCTACATCCTCAACAGCCCATCGTCTCCAATAGTCACATCTCTGACATCATCAGGCTGAACCTTGTCCAACAAGCAAATGAGGATCATCACACTAGTGCTCTCTATTACGATCAAACAAGGAAGATCGAGAACTAGACAAGCTAGGACCCGACTGGGCTCTAAAATATCCAATCTCACAAGCTGGTTGGCAAAAGCCTGAACATCAACCGCAAGAGGTCTCTCCCCAATAGGAATAAATGCAAGACTGCCCATACTCACCGCCTTCCTACTCAAGGCATCGGCCAACATATTGGCCTTTCCCGGATGATACAAAATGGTAATATCATAGTCCTTTAGCAGCTCCAACCATCTCTGCTGCCTCAAATTGAGATCCTTCTGCTTGAACAACTGCTGGAGGCTACAATGATTAGTAAAATCCTCACAAGACACACCACAGAGATAGTGCCTCCAAATATTCAACGCATGGACAATGGCAGCCAACTCCAAATCATGAACATGGTAGTTCTTCTCATGGGGCTTCAACTGGCGCGAAGCATAAGCAATCACTCTACCCTCCTGCATCAAGACACACCCAATACCGATCCGAGAAGCATTAGAATATATTCTATAAGAAATAGAAGCTGATGGCAGAACTAATACTGGAGTTGTGGTCAAGGTAGTCTTGAGCTTCTGAAAGCTTGCCTCACACTCATCCGACCCCAGGAGCACCCTTCTAGGTCAATTTAGTCAAGGGCGATGCAATAGAAGAGAAACTCACACTTCGAGAACTTGGCATTAAGCTTTTCCTCCCTCAGCCGCTGTAATACAACCCTCAAATGCTCGGCGTACTCTTGCTGGCTACGAGAGTACACCGGGATATCATCAATGAATACAATAACAAACGAGTCCAGATAAGGCCGAAACACGATGTTCATCAAATGCATGAACGCTGCTGGGGCGTTGGTCAGCCCAAAAGACATCACAAAGAACTCATAATGACCATATCGGGTCCTGAAAGCTATCTTATGAATGTCTGAGTCCCTAACCTTCAACTGGTGATACCCTGACCTCAAATCAACTTGGAGAACACCCTCGCTCCCTGAAGCTGGTCGAATAAATCATTAATACGAGGCAAAGGATACTTGTTCTTGATTGTGACTTTGTTCAATTGCCTGTAATCAATGCATATTCTCATGGTGCCATCCTTGTTCTTCACAAATTGAACTGGTGCACCTCAAGGTGACACACTAGGCCAAATAAACCCCTTATCAAGGAGTTCCTGAAGCTGCTCCTTCAATTCCTTTAACTCCGCCGGTGCCACATAGTACGGTGGAATAGAAATGGGCTAAGTGCCCGGCACCAAATTAATACCAAAGTCAATATCCCTGTCCGGCGGCATGCCCGGCAGGTCTGTAGGAAACACATCTGGAAAATCTCTCACCACTGGAATTGAATCAATAGTAGGAGTCTCTGCACTGACGTCCCTCACAAAGGCCAAATAAGAAAGAGAACCCTTCTCAACCATCTGTTGGGCCTTCAAGAAGGAAATCACTCTACTAGGGACATAATCCAATGAACCTCGCCACTCAATCCATGGCAATCCCAGCATAGCCAACGTTTCCGTCTTAGCATGACCCTCCAGAATAGCATGACACGGAGACAACCAATCCATGCCCAATATCACATCAAAGTCTACCATATTAAGCAGTAACAGATTCACTCTCGTCTCTAGATCCCCAATAGTAACTACACACAACCAGTATACACGCTCCACGACAATAATATCGCCCACTAGCGTGGATACATGAACGGATGAAATAGGAGACTCGCGAGGCATATCCAAATAATGAGAAAAATACGACGACACATATGAAAAAGTGGAACAAGGATCAAATAATACAGAGGCATCCATGTGGCAAACTGAGATAATACTTGTGATCACAGTATCAGAAGCAATAGCATCGGGCCTGGCAGGGAGTGCATAGAAATGGGCCTGACCGCCACCTGATCGGCCTCCCCCTCTAGGGCGACCCCTAGCTGATTGAGCCCCCCTCCCCCGAGCTGGCTGGGCAGGTGGTGAAGTGACTGGTGCTAAAGTCGAAGGCTGACTCCTCTACTGGGATGAACCTCCCAAAAGGCGGGGACAATACTGCTTGATATGACCCAGATATCGACACTTAAAGCAACCTCGCCCTGTAAATGGCGGTGGGGACTGAAGGGATCCTCGACCATCGGGATGACCGCTACAAGGAACAGGCATAAATGAACCCTGAGCCGATGGTGCATGAAAAAAACTCTGAGCTGGAAGGGCACTGAGAGATGAGTGAACCTGCTGAGAACCTTGAGAACAATGGCCAGAAGATGCACCACGGTGAACTGGATGAGCCGTTGAGCATGCTTGTAGGGACGACCCCTACCGTGGTGAAACTAACCTCCAGAAGGAACTCCACCAAAACTACCAAATCCCCGAGGCCTCTTGGCCTCTCTCTCAACTCGCTCCCGGCGGCAAACTGACTCTATCTCCCGAGCAATGTCAACCACCTCCTCAAAAGAAGCACCAGACGCCCTCTCTCTGGTCATAAAAATCTGTCGCTGATATGCAAGGCCATCCACGAACCTCCTGATCCTCTCCCTGTCTGTGGGAACCAACCAAAGAGCATGACGGGCTAACTCAAAAAATCTCATTTCGTACTGCATCACATTAATGTCGTCCTGACGCAGCTGCTCAAGCTGTCCACGCAGCTCCTCCCTGCGAGACTGCGGCACATACTTCTCCAGGAAGAGAACGGAGAACTCCTACCATGTAAGGGGTCCTGCACCTACCAGCCTACGCCTCTCATAAGCCTCCCACCAAGTGAAGGCAGCTCTAGAGAACCGAAAAGTAGTGAACGAGACCCCACTGGTCTCCAAAATACCTGATGCACGGAGAATCCTCTAACACTTATCCAAGAAACCCTGGGCATCCTCGCCCTCTACACCGCTAAAAGTCGGAGGCTGAAGTCTACCAAACCTCTCCAATCTGCGCTGCTCATCATCAGACATGACAGGAATCACATAGTCCTGAGCAGCTGCAATCGGCTGGGCTGGTGGTGGCTCCGGTGTCTAAAGTCCCTGTACCACCTGCTCTGGTGTGTGCGGGCGGCGGGAGTCTGAGCACCTCTCCCGCCCTGAGAAGTAGCTGCTGCGGCCGGAACAGAGACCGCCTAAGCAAGACTGGTGCGCACGGTCAAAATATGAGCTAGGGCCTCCTAAAGTCCCGAAATCTCAATTGGCACAGCTGGTGCCTGAGCAGGTCCCACTAGTTCATCTACAACCGGAACCTGATTCTGAACTGGGGCAACTGGTGGATCTGTAGGTGCCGCCCTAGTTGCTGTGCGGGCTGCACCTCTGCCCCTACCACACCCTCTACCGCGACTTCGGCCTCTCGCGGCTCCAACGGGTGGTACTGGTGGCTGTCCGTCCTGCACCACGTGTCCTCACCATCTTTGAAAGAGTCCTCACCATCTTTGAAAGAAAAGAATAACAGAAGTTTAGTTACCAGAATCAACAGATTCGCACCACAAGAATTCAAGAATGTGAAGTTTTTCCTAAAGGTTCTGCAACCTCTCGAAGATAAGTACAGACGTCTCCGTACCGATCCGTAAGACTCTACTAAACCCGCTCATGACTCGTGAGACCTATGTAACCTAGGCTCTGATACCAACTTGTCACGACCCAAAACTCAACCCCTTGTGATGGCCCCTATTGTGGAACTAGGGCAGTCTCAACTCAACAATCCAACACCGCAACAATATTTTTGAACAATAAATACGGAAGCAATAAGTAATTGAGGAACATTTTGAAAACATAATAAAATCGAAATTATGATACAACTGCCCAAAATCGGGGTGTCACTGAGTGCATAAGCGTCTAGAGGAGAACATAGTCTATTACAATGTTTAAAGGAACAAACTGAAATACATCTGGAGATAAAGAAGGAGAGTCAAGGCCTGCGAACGCCGTGCAGATACCTCGATAGTCTCCTAAAGACTGAAGCCTCGATCATCGACTGCCACTAGGACCAAAAGTGCCTGAATCTGCACACAAGGTGCAGAGGGTAATGTGAGTACACCAACTCAGTAAGTAACGGGTCCAAACTGTGGAATGAAAGGTAGTGACAAACTCAACCGCAACAGAAATAATAGAAATGAATGTGCAGAAACGTAGGCATGCGTTCAGTTTAATAGGCAGATGAAACAGTAAAATAGAGCAGATACGAACAAGGTAAAGAATAGAACTCTGCTACATCTACATACCAATGCACATGTTGTATGTGATGCACCATGCTGAGTATCTCATGTTCTTACACTCTCAAATGCTCGTCCACTCAGCATTGTATACGGCTCATACGGCTCAGGGAAGATCCATCCCGGAGTATATACATTTCTGACAGCAGTCAATTAGTACCGAGGAAGGCCAATCCAGCCCTATGGAGAAGATCCATCTCCATATATTGATAATAACCTCACAACCACTCGGTGCTATATATGGCTCACACGGCCCAGGGAAGATCCATCCCGGAATATATACATCACTGACCATCAGTCTCCAGTACCGAGGACATAGGTTAATCCAGCCTCATGGAGAAGAACCATCTCCAAATAATAATATCAACTGCGCTCACTGGGGTGTGTACAGACTCCGGAGGGGCTCCTTCAGCCCAAGCGCTATCACAAATCAATATAACCGCTGTGGCGTGCGGCCCGATCCCATAACTGTCACTCATAATCAGGCCCTCGGCCTCACTCAGTCATAACTCTCCAGTATCACCTACGGGCTCACAATGTCATGAAACTAGCCCGGAACAATGATTTAATGTGCCAATAAATAACAACTGAGACTGAGATATGATATGAAATGCATGAATATGACTGAGTACAAAATACCAATGGAATCAATGAGATGACATCAAGAAACGACCACTAGGTGTCTTAAAGTATCGGCGTAAAGCCCTAACATGATATCTAGCATGATTTTTCAGCTCATTTACTTTATCACATGATGGAAACACGGATATCAACGAGAAAGAGTCACTAAACGGTGCCATGGAATGAACTAAGTCACGATTCTCATGGTGCGCCCGCACGCCCGTCATTTGGCATGTGCGTCACCTCAATACTAACCACATAACACATAGTTTGGAATTTTGAACCCTCAGAACCAAGTTTGAAAGAGTTACTTACCTCAAACCAAGCAAAAGTCCTACTCCGTGATGCCTTTGCCTCTCAAATCGGCCTCCAAGCGTCCTGAATCTAGCTACAAGCAACACAATACGATCAATATAGGCTAAAGGAACCAATTCAACAAGAAAAATGCCAAATTATATCCAAAATCCGAAATTGGCTCAAACCCGCCCCCGGGCCCACGTCTCGGAACCCGATAAAAGTTACAAAACTCGAAAGCCCATTCACTCACGAGCCTAACCATACCAAATTTATCAAAATCCGACCTCATATGGTCACTCAAATCCCCAAAATCCACTATCCAATTCTCAAGCCCTAAACCCCCAAATTTCTAGCTCAAATCCCTAATTAGATGATGAATAAAGCCATGGATTCACGAAATTTATACCATTATTGGTTAAAATTACTTACCCCAACGTTGCTCCTTGAAATCCTTCGTAAAATCGCCTCTCTCCTGAGTTCCTCACGTCCAAAATTGAAAATGGAGAACAAAACCTCGAGCTGGGCTTTTCCTGTCCCGCTAAACCGCACCTGCGGTCCTAGTTCCGCACTTGCGGAAATGCATCTGCGAGCATGGCTCCGCTTCTGCGGAGATTCATTAAAAAGGCTGGCTCCGCTCCTGCGATCACCTAACCGCATCTGCAGCCATCGCAGATGCGGGGACCAAGCCGTACATGCGATCCAACTACACATCTGCGCCTCACCATCCGCGTCTGCGGTTTCCACTCCGCAGGTGCGGAAACACCAGCAGCAACAGCTTCAGCTGTATTTTTCCAACTCCAAACACTCCGATAACAACCAGAAATCACCCTGTGGCCCTCAGGACCACAACCAAACATACCAACAGATCGTATAACATCTTACGAACTTAGTCAAACTTTCGAATCACTCAAAGCAACATCGAAACGCCAAATTACACTTGAATTCAAGCCTAAGAACCTCTAAACTTCCAAATTCCACCAATGATGCCGAAACCTACCAAACCACATCCGAATGACCTCAAATTTTGCACACAAGTCAGCAATGACAACACGAACCTACTCCAACTTCCGAAAATCCAATCCGACCCCGATATCGAAATTTCCACTTCCGGCCAAAATCGCCAAAATTCCAACTTTTGCCAATTCAAGCCTAATTCTACTACGGACCCCCAAATCACATTCCGAACGCGCCTCCAAGTTCAAAATCACCTAACGGAGCTGACGGAACCATCAAAATTCAAATCTGAGGTCGTTTACACATAAGTCAACATCCAGTCAATTTTCCCAACTTAAACCTTCTCACAAGAGACTAAGTGTCTCAGTCTCAACTCACTCCAAAATCATTTCGAACCCGAACCAACTAACCCGGTAAGTCAAAATACAGCTGAAAAAGATAAAAGAAGCAAAAAATGGGAAAACGGGGCTACAACTCTCGAAACGACCGGCCGAGTCGTTACAGGTACGATAATTCGGTACTTACCAAATTATGCACAACCCTACCGGGCAGCAATGAAAAATATATAGGGCATGTTTGAAAAGCCACCGTGTAATTGGATTTCAGTGTAGTTGAGTGTAGTTATACAGTTTTGGCATGTTTGTCTAACCAAGTAATTGAGGGGGTGTAATTACACTCTACAATTCTCAAGGGGAGAAGAGAATTGTTGGTAATTACATGATGCAATTACAAGGTTATTTTTTCAATCTATTTTTTTCCTTTTTAATTTACTCTTTTTTCAATTCTTTTTTTCTTTTTATTAATTTTTTAATTTTTTAATTTTTTTTTCAAATATATATTTTAAAATTATTTAATTTGTATTCTTATTTCTCATTCCCAACCTTTATTTCACGTGTGTCAACATAACTTTTCATAATTTGTTTCTTTCTTAATTCTATTTTTAATTTTTCCATTACACTTAGCTATGTTATTATTCTAATTTTTCTAAAAATCCGTTTCAAAATAGATGGGGTATTTTCCTTTTTAGTCTGTTCCAAAATAAATGACATATTTTTAATTTAAAAATAATTCAAATTTAAACTCTTTATTTTACCTATTTTACCCTTAATGAGAAACTTTTATAATCACACAAATATAATGATCCTACAAAAGCTTTTACCACTTAAACTTTTAAGACCACAAGTTTCAAAAGTCTTTTTTTTTCTTACACTCATTGCCGAGTCAAACTACCTCATCTAAATTGAAACGGATGGAGTACCTCGCAATCTTAGAAAGAAGAAGTCATCCACAAACTTGACTTATAATAAGTGACGTGTCATTAAAGTTGAACTTTGTTATTGGACGAGGTTATATGCAAACTTATATTAAAATGATAGATTACCTTTTAATATTTAAATAATATACTCATTTTTCAACTTTTTTTTTGTGATTCCATGTAGTTGCTCATATTTTTTTTTCTTCATTTAGTATAATTGTGTTATTATTCTAGTTTTGAAACTATTCCTCCTAATATTAGAAATAATGAATCATTAATAAACTTAGCATATAATAAGTAGTGTCATTAAAGTAGAATCATATTGTTGAATGAGGTTATAGATTTATGTTTTCCTTTTCTTTTAAATTATATTTACTTAAATTATGTTAAAACTTATTTTAATGTTATATTATAATTTAACATTAGAGTATTATGTTAGTTTTTTCTTTTGGATTTTGAATTTATGTTATATTTTTTGCTTTCATTCTATTTGCTTTAATAGTATTCACTTATTAATTCAGATTGCATGGCATTCATTTTTCAGTTAGATTGATAGATTATTATTTCGTAAAATATTTGAGCAATGATATGGGGTGAAAATTATTTACATCCTCCAAGTTGACTCTAAAATCAAACTCATCCTCCAACTTTGAAGAATTATCATTTTCATCCTTCATCATACACAATGTCTATTTTACCTTTGGCATTTTCAACACCTCATATATGTAATAACTTTTTATGTTATCTAGATATTTTTTAATGCAGGTATTTATTCATAATTTAAATAATACTATATCTAATTATATAATTTAGTCTAAGTTCACTAACATTATAAATAAAATGATCATATTACGAATTTACTATAAAATACATTGCTACTTTTTTATTTTATTTTATTATTATTATTATTATTATAATTATTATTATTATATAAAAATGCATATAATGTATTGTTGGTGTGTGTGTGTGTGAGAGAGAGAGAGAGAGATATTCTAATTTCCACTTTTTATTATCTCCACTGCATATACATTTTTGAGTTTTGTTTGTTATTAGTAGATTTTTTTAAAATTATAATTAAAGTTCATTTAAAGTGTAAATAGATAATTTTTGCAAATTTATTATAAAATTTACCTCTATTTTTTGCCCATTATTTTTTTATTACCTGCATTATAAAATTTTCACTCTCCTTTTATCTCATTTTTGTAAATAGATTCGGTCTTGATTGCTATTAATAAAATTACTGATATGAGTAAATTACTTATTATAATTTTTTATTGTTATCATTTATTTCACTATTGAACATCATTAGCTTATATGCTTGACTACTTCTCATTAACCATTGTTTCGAAAAGGTTTCTTTAATTTGTCCATAGATAAGTCAATAACATAAATTAAAAATAATAACATTTTATTAAATAAAAAAAATAAGAGATAAAAATTATAGAGGGTAAAATAGGCATTTTAAGAAGTCATTTTTGAGATGAGGAGCAGAATAATTGTTCAAAGTTGGAGGATGAGTTTGATTTTTAAAGCAAACTTGGGGGATGTAAATGATTTTCACCCAATGTTATGGCATTATATTTATACATATTAATCATTTTAATTAATCATGTAGTCCATGATATTCTTACTAAATAGGTAATTTTAGTTTTTATAATTGATTAAAGTAAAATATTATTAATTTGAATAAAATATATAAATTATTTATACAATATAGTCACAAATATATGATTAGTAATTAATACATTTTCAAGAACAATATCTATCTTAAATGTAAAATTTAATATTGTTTTTAAGACATATATTTGTTAAATATTAACTTTTATTTTTGATAATTAATATTATATTTAAATTTTAATCTAACTGTAACAATACTTCTGTAACAAAATAATACACTTGTAATTATGATGTAATTACATTATAACAAACAAATACATCATCATAATTACAATACTGTAATAATTACTAGGTTATGTAATTACTATCCTGATAATTACACCAATTCTAATTACCTGGTGACTTTCTGAACATACCCATAAAGAAGTCACGAGGAAGTCTAACTGTTCCGGAATCGTGACTTGCCATATTAAGTTCCAATGCTCAAGTTCAAATGCTTATTATGTTTACAGATTAGCATAATTTCAAAAGTTGCGTTACCTTGAGAGTTGAGAATGATATAGCAAACAAAACAAAATTAATAAAGACGGAAAAAGAATCATGACTAACACCTATTTTAATTATGAAATATTCTGACTAACAGTTTTTACAGATTATGAAATATTCTGATTAAATGCAATTTTTTGTTTATTTAAAAAATATTGAAATTCTTTTGACATAAGATTTTTTTTTTGTTCTAGTGGAAAATACTGCTCAAAAATTACTTCAGATTACTTCAACTCTCTAACCCTCTACTACAGCACTATTTTTCTTCTATCCCAGTCAGAGGCGGACCCAGGATTCGAGCACGACGGGGGCACCATTGTATGCTAATTACTAGCGATAAAATTTGGCGGGCAACTCTTTGAAAACTCAATGATTATGATGACTTATCATCCAAGTATAAATAAATAAAAGTTCTAAAAAAATAGAAGTCATCGAACAAAGAGATAAATTTATTCGCAAAAAAGGTGCTACGGAAAGGGAAGGTATTTGATTTAAGATTGTTAGAAACTGAAGCTAGGAGGAGCAGACTCCATTTGAGGTGAGTCGAGCTGAGCTCCAAGCTCATGAAGAGAACATTCTAGATTGATGAGAAGGAAAATGGGAAATGCAAAGTAATTCTCATTCACTGTATCGGATATAATATATACACATATTGACAGCTCATTAGTTAGTAGAAGCTCTACTATAACTAACTAACTAACAAGTACAATTAACTAACTAATGAACCTACTAATTGACTCCTTAAGCTAACTAACAAAACCAACTCTAATGCTATTACTATATGGTATGCATAAATGCACTCAATCAATCTTAACACCCCCCTCAAGTTGGTGGGGAAGAATTCACTGCCAACTTGCCAAAAATACTGGTATGTTTGATGCCTGTCAAGGCTTTGGTTAAAATATCAGCCAGTTGGTCATTTGTTGAGATATGGTGTAGAGTGATTAGTCCATCTTGTAGTTTATCTCTTACGAAATGACAATCAACCTCTATGTGCTTTGTACACTCATGAAACACGGGGTTTCTTGCCATGTGTACAGCAGCTTGGCTGTCACAGAAAACAGGAATAGGTTTTTGGCCTGTATCAGTCAATTCTTCCAATGGTTTCATTAGCCATATCAGCTTACCAACTACTCTGCGAATTGATTTGTATTCAGCTTCTGCAGACGATAGGGAGACTGTGTCTTGCTTCTCTAATTTCCAACTGATAGCACTTTCCCCAGATAGAACCACATACCCACTCCTGATCTTCTGGAATCAGGGCAGGCAGCCCAATCTGAGTCACAATATGATCTCAAGGTATAGTCAGGGCTGTTGGACAAGAAAATACCAAGTGTGGGATCAGTCTTCAGGTATCTAAGCACGTGCAATGCAGCTTTAAGATGTGGTTCTCTTGGAGATTGCATGAATTAATTTAGATGTTGTACATTATAGGTGATGTCCAACCTTGTGTTTGTGAGGAAATTTAGCTTTCCCACAAGCTTCCTATAAAATGTGGGGTCTGCCAATAATGGACCTTCAGTTGCCTTTAGTTTGACAGTACAGTCGAGAGGAGAAATCACTATACTATATCCCAGGCAGTCATACTCCTTCAATAAATCTGTGGCAAACTTTCTCTGAGAAATGAGCACTCCATCAGCCCTATAGAATATCTCCAAACCCAAGAAATGGTGCAACTTGTCCAAATCCTTGAGTTTGAATTTATCATGCAGGAAGTTCTTCAATGGTGTGATCTCACTTAAATTTTTCCCTGTGAGGATTAAATCATCCACATATACAGCCACAAATATACTGGAGGAGCCATTCTTTTTGTAGAAAAAAGAGTAGTCATTTGTTGAATGCACAAAACCTCTTGAACATAGATATTCTGTAAGTTTGTCATACCATTGTCTGCTTGCCTGTTTTAGTCTATACAAGGACTTCTTCAATTTGCACACAATACCTGGTGTATCAACTTGTAAGCCTTGTGGCACTTACATATACACTTCTTCATGCAAATCTCCATATAGGAAGGCATTATTGACATCCAATTGGAAACGATCCTAGCCTTTCTTCATAGCTGCACTTATCAATGTTCTAACAGTTGTCATTTTGAAAACAGGGGAGAAGGTCTCTGTGTAATCTATCCCTACTTGTTGCGTGTAACCTTTAACTACAAGCCTTGCTTTGAAACTTTCTATGCTTTCATCTGCTTTGTGTTTGATCTTGTACACCCATATGCACCCTATGGTCTTCTTTCCTGCAGGCAAAACTACTAGATCCCAGGTATGATTAGCATATAAGGCCTCAAATTCTTGTGTCATAGCTGCTTGCCAAGGAGAGTTTATGAATGACTCCTCATATGAACATGGTTTACTGTCATGAGAAATGTTCCTCATAACCTGCCGACTATTATGACATAATGTGTGGAGTGAAATCTGTTGATTCTTGGGAAAAAAAGAATTGAGTGAATGTGTGTGTTGATGTTGTGACTGGTCTTTCAGTGTTGGAAGGGAGTAAACATAGTTATTTAAGTAGGAAGGTGCATTTGCATCCTTGAGGATTTCCTGGGTTCTGGTAATGTGGTAGGAGGATCAGTAGGAGGGTTAGGCATATCATTGGTGGCAATATCCAGATTGTTTGTTGTTTATGGCTCATGTGTGTGTACAGAGGATATGTCTTGTGAAGAGGAATCTGTAATAGGGTCAGCAGGTTAAGGACAATTAGTGACAGAATGGTGAATATGGTTTCTATCTTGCAATTGACAATTATTCAAGGCATCAGTTTGATCATAATCTTCTACAAAAGGGACCTAATTTGGTACACAACTTGGACTAGAAGTTATTAACTTTAATATAGAGGGAAAAGTAGAATGATTAGGAGAAATGGCAAATGGAAAAATATGTTCAAGAAACTGTACATCTCTGGAAATATGTATCCTTTTACTAGACAGATCAAGTACCTTGTAACCTTTTGATTCAAAGGGGTATCCTACAAATATATGTGGGCTAGCTCTTGGTTCAAACTTGTCTTTATGAGATTTAAGAATGGTAGGATAGCATAGGAACCCAAAACTCCTCAAATGGGAAAATACATGTTTCTTTTTGTAAAGTATTTCAAATGGGCACTTGTTATTCAGGACTGAAGAGGTTATTAAGTATGTTGCAGTTAAAATGCACTCTCCCCAGTACCTCAAGGGTAGTTTTGACTGGTACAGTAAGGCTCTTGCTGTCTCTAAAAGATATTTGTGTTTTCTTTCAACCACACCATTTTGCTGTGGTGTGTAGGGGCAGGTTCTTTGATGGATAATTCCTTTGCTTTGGAAGAATGTTGAGGCTTTGTTACTGGTGAATTCTAGTCCATTGTCAGACCTAATGGTCTTGATTGATACTTGGAATTGGTTCTCAAGCATGCAGACAAAAACTTTGATTGCCTCAAGTGCATTGCTTTTAGAGCTCAATAACTCTGTCCAAGTGGATCTACTATAGTCATCCACTATGGTTAAGAAATACTTGTAGTTGTCATGTGTAGCAAGGTGGTAAGGCCCCCAAAGGTCTACATGTAGCAGATAAAAAATTTGGGTAGAGGATATGGTTCTTTTTGGAAAGGGAAGTCTGCCTTGCCTAGCCATAGGGCAAATTGAACAAAGAAAAGGTTGTTTAGGTGCAAAACTGATTGGTATGGAATGGATCCCCCTCATTTTCACAAAAGGTACATGGCCTAATCTATTATGCCACAAGAAATCAACACAATTTTCATGATTTGAAACAGACAAGGAACTAGAACTATTTGAACAAGCTCTTTTATTATGTGAATGATAGGTATTTACAATGGGAAGAGAATGTGACTTAAATGCTTGCACAGAATCAGAAAGACTACTTAGGCTCTCACTAGTACAGACTGTTTTATTATTTGACTGGCAGCTATTTACAATTAGAAATGTGGATGATGAGCCAGTCTGCACAATTCTAGTATCATGACATGAATTAGAAGTACCACAACTGAAAGAAGAGGCTGAATTGGCTGATTGACACTCTGAGTAGAGGAAATACAGACCATTCCTTGCTCTACCAATCTCCAGAGGCCTCTTCATTGAAGGAGCCTGCAATATACATGTATAGGCAGAAAAATTAACAATGGAATTGAGTTGTAATGTTAAAGAATGAATAGAAAGAAGATTGAATTTGAAGCTAAGAACAAACAACACCCTGTATAAAGTCAGCCTTGGACTAAGTACTGCATCACCTATTTCTGTCACTTTAACCCTGTAACCATTTGGAAGGGTAACTAAGAAGGGATATGATAAGGTTCTAGTGTTGGTGAATAGATCCTTGTTATAGGACATGTGATTTGATGCACCAGAATCCAAAATCCAAAAATTAGCAGGTAAATGGGAACATTTATATGAAAGATCACCAATGATTTCATCATAAGTACAGCAAGCCATCATAAGTACATCAAGCCACCTGCGAAGTTTGCAGCTCCACTTGCGATGTTATTTGAGGTCTCAGCTACGGTTCCAATGTGAAGTTTCTCCAATAGGTTGAGCAACTGATTGTATTGGTCCTTAGTCAGGTTTGGTGCATTTTAAGGTTGATTTTGTCCCTTATTTTCAGCCACATCATGTTCTTTAGTAGAAAATTCTTGAAATCCTCCATGAACATTTGCTGCAGATGCTGCATTTCTACCTCCTGTGAACTTGAAATTTTATGGGAAACCATGTAGCTTGTAACACTTGTCCTTGGTGTGGCCTGACCTTTTGCAGTAGTCACAAAACAAGTGTGGACCTCTGTACCCTAATCTGTTGGAATTATGTCCTGTGTTGTTTGTCATTTGATTGTAATTCGTTTCAAAACCACTGTTTGGTTGCCCATGAACATTCATCGAAGCAGATTCTAAGCTTAACTGACTGTGTGGCCTAACTTCACGTTGTTTTTCCTCCTGAACTAAAATAGAGAATGCTTGGGCTATTGTGGGTAGTGGATTCATCACTAAGATGCTTCCTCTCACTACAGTGTATACCTCGTTCAAACCCATCGGAAATTGAATTAACCTCTTGTCTTGCTCTGCCTTATGCATATTTGCCTTTGCTCCACAGACGCATTGGCAATTGCACTGAGTATTGGCATTCAACGTGTGCAATTCCTCCCAAACTTTCTTCATCTTTGAGTAATAACCAGTGATGTCTAATGAGCCCTGAGTTAAATCATTAATTTCCTTTTGAAGTTGATACATTTTTGCTCCGTTGGTCTGGTCATATATATCTTGCAATTCCTGCCAAAGTTCCTTTGCATCATTTACATACTGCAAGCTATCTGCTATATCCTTCGAAAGTGAGTTCAAAATCCATGAGGTGACCATATCGTCGCACCTTTCCCACAGTCCATAACTCGCAGAGTCAGAATTAGGCTTTCTACACTTGCCATTAATGAATCCAATTTTATTCTTCATGGATAAGGCTCGTAGAACTCCTCTTCTCCAGGATCTATATCCTATTCCATCAAAAGGCATCGGTACCAAACTTGATCCAGCATTTTCTGATGGATGCATGTATAGAGGATTAGTTGAATCTATAACTTCTCTCACCAAATTTGGCACCTCAGTGACTGGATCAGCGATATCATCTTCTCCGGCCATGATTTGAAGAATTTAGGAAATTGAAGATGAGAGAAAATTATACTCCAAGGAGAATCGAAGATTCAGCTAAACCAAAAATGAGTTGAAGCGAGAGATCGATGCAATCGAAGATTGAACTAAACCAAAAAAAATTAAGCTGAAACAGCAAATCGATGCAAAAACTAGAAGAATTGATCTCCAGATTTAGAAGAAAAGACCTAAATTTGATCGAATTGATAAAATTGCTTGAACTCGTGAGATTGATGCACAATTTCAAAATAGAATTGAAGCGGAAGAACAGAGAATCAGAATTGAGGCGGAAGAACAGAGCCTCGCTCTGATACCATGTTAGAAACTGAAGCTATGAGGAGCAGACTCCATTGGAGGTGAGTCGAGCTGAGCTCCAAGCTCATGAAGAGAACATTCTAGATTGATGAGAAGGAAAATGGGAAATGCAAAGTGATTTTCATTCACTGTATCGGATACCATATATATACATATTGACAGCTCATTAGTTAGTGGAAGCTCTACTATAACTAACTAACTAACAAGTACAATTAACTAACTAATGAACCTACTAACTGACTCCTTAAGCTAACTAACAAAACCAGCTCTAATGCTATTACTATATGGTATGCATAAATATACTCAATCAATCTTAACAAAGATTGTTTCTAACTTTAAAATTTCTAGCTTTTTCTCAGTTAAATAAGAGGTCTATGATCAAAAAGGTGTTCAAGCTTCAAAAATTATCAAAAAACTTACTAAACAAATTTAGATTAAGGGTGTGCCAATAGTTACAGAACTGAAGAAAAGTCTCAAACTCTTAATTAGTTGTCATTGTTGAGCCAGAGTTAACGGATATCCGCTACTTTGTCAAAGTGATTTTTGAAGAAAGTTGTGGCAAAAAGATTTGTATTTTTCTACTTAAGCGCGATAAATTGCAATTTGAGGCTTTTAATTTTAAGGGAGGGATTTGAAAAAGAAAAAAAGTTAAGTAAGTTAGACTATTATGTGTACAGATTAGTTGAATCAAAAGAAGTAAACTAAAAAGGAGGGGAGAAAGAGATAATGGGTTATGAACCCACGACATCCAGCAAAAGTTGGAAACTTAAGTTCCCCACGAAACCGCTCTCTAGTTCGCCTCTTTCAGTTTGGGGGCACACGAAAAGTATTTAAGGGGTCACAGCTGTATGCAAAGAGATATATATGAGATATATATATACATAGTTTTTGCCGAAGCTAACGGGGTCCCATGACCCCTCAAGCCTCAACGTAGGTCCGCCTCTGCTCCCAGTTACTCTGAAAAAGAAATGTTTCTAAAATATAGTAACACATAGCGAACTAATTAATGATATCGGCAAATGACACGACCCAAGCTTTGTGGAAATAGCAAGAATAGGTATTTCCTGTTGTTAGCAGTGATAATCAGATCAAGTATTGCTCGTTTACCATCTTTAGCAACAAGAGAGATAGTCCTAAATAAGCTGCCTGCTGCATAACGGCAAAAAAGAAAAAAAAGAAAAGAAAAAAGGAATGACTTAGTTTATACTAATAATTAAACGAGGATATACATAATATTTCAAAGTCCTGTCAACATCATTTATTAATTAGGTATTAGTTAATTTACATGCAACACTGCCACTTAATAGTGAGCATAGGGTTCTTGACTGATAGCACTGTGTCCCTCCCTGTGAAATTAATAGTATGCAGATATTTTCTGCTGTCCCGCCTCGTCTAGCAAACTTTATGCAAAAGTAAATACAAACTTTTCTATTTGCTTCTCTTTTTGTTTCTTCAGCTAGAATCCAGACAACGACAACTTTTTTAGTTGGCATGCACTACCAGCAGTAGAAGATCTTCTCCTAACACGCACAATCGACACATCCCGAAATATCCTGAGGCTCTATATTGGGATTTAATTGCTGTACTGCTATAGTATTTATAATTTTATTCAGATATGGAAACATGCAATACCTAAACAACAAAGTGCGGCTCATAAAATCTATGTTGAATTATCTGTACAATGTCGATCGATGGATCGAGGAAGTGGCTGATCACAATGCCCAAGTGCTTTAATTTTTCGAATTCCGTCTGGCATAAATTGTGAATTTTCTTTTCAAGAAATTTCAGTGCTAAGTTAATAGCTAAATGTTCGCAAATTGGACAGTCTACGAGACAAAAAGTCTTGACCCAGAAGTATAAATATGTAGAATTCATGTTTAACCCAAAAAATAATTTTCAAGGTCAAAGTAATAAATTTTATATGACGGGCCACAAGAAACCGATTCGATCCGAAAGATATAATTTCTCATTAATACAATGTGATAGATAAGTGAAAAATAAATTCAATGACAGATAATATAATAAATATAAAGTAGAGAAGAAATAGTTTTTATTGAATGATCCTTGATAGGATGATGAGCCGAACAGAGCTTGAAGGGCCGAACTATGGCTAACTTGGGAGCAAGTGCCATGAATTTCTATGTATAGAATTGTAGAGAAGAAAATTATATTCCCCTGATGATGATAAACGTGTCTATTTATACGGCTAAATCTAAGTAACTATTCTCCTTAAATTATGGGTCCATTATGAGCATTTACTCAATCCATTCGTTACTTTTGGAAGACTTGTAACAGCTGTGTAAATACTGGAATTCCGTAACTGGTGAATTAATCCCGTAACTGATGAGTTAATACCATAACTGATGAGCTAATTCCGTAACTGATGAGTCAATCCCGTGTCAGTTGAGTCAATCCCGTACCTGTTGAGTCAATCTCGTGCCTGCTGAGTTGATCTCGTACCTGTTGAGTCAATCTCCTAATTTATTGCCTTGTTCTGATCGTTACAATCATTTATTGCATTTATTGTGCGTTACATAATTGATTTGTAACCGATGGCATAATGATGGTAAATCCTTTGTAATCTGGAATCAATTGATTCTTTCCTCATTTGTAATTATGAGCTATTCTCCCGTAATTGATCCGGAGCTATTTTATGATGGCCAGTTCCGAGACTAACAAGCACGGTACGAGTATGCTCGGTCCCGAGGGTGTTTCACATATCATCTTTATATGTCATTCTTGATTTTTCTCATAACTTTGCTGACATGAGTCACCATTTAATAGACCCATATGGCGAGTCTATTTTTCACTAATACAGATAGTCCCCCCACTTTTCAATTACTCACTGTGATGTAACCGGGAAGTGGAAGATTTTATCTTTTCCACCCTTGCCTCTGCCTCATTAAAAACTTTGCCGGAAAAACCCAATAGGGACAAAAACCGAGCGAAGGAAAAAAGAGTGCAGAACTTAGGAATTCAGATGACAACTCCGTCACTTATTTTTCTTTCGTCAATGATCGGTTAGTACTGAAAAAGTATCACTACCATAGAAAGCTTGATCTCAGATTTTTAACGTTCATCCGGAAGTTTTAGTTTTGAGATTTGACTCTTGGATTTTTAGTTGTACCTAAAACTTTTCTAACACTACAGCCTCCCCCCCGGATGTTAATAACCAGGAAATTTGTACTTCTGGTTTTGATAAAGTCCAAGAATTAATGCATCTGGTTAACTTTACGATCGGGATATCCGGCCGTTAGCCATTTGATTGGTTGACTTTAGAAGAAGAGTACTATGGGTACTGATTCCGGAGAGTGTCCTTGCACGTCTTCCAAATAATTTATTTTACAAGGGGAGGTATAACGACCCGACCGGTCGTTTTGAGCTCTAGCGCGTCATTCAGCAGCCTGAGGCCATGAGCAGCTTCATTTCAGGTATTATGACTTTGTGCGTGCGGTCGGAATTGAATTCCGGGAAGCTCGGAGTTGATTTGGAAAGAGAATTCTCATTTCGGAAGTTCAAAGTTGGAAGAATTGACTAGGATTGAATTTTTGAGTAAACGACCTCGGAATCAGGATTCGGAGGTTCCAGCAGGTTCGTATAATGATTTCGGACTTGGGTGTACGTTCGGGTCGGATTTTGGATGACCCGGGAGCGTTTTGGCGCCTATTGTGGAAGTTGGCATTTTGGAAGAAAATTCCATAAGTTTGGCTTGAAGTGCATTTCAGTGTTATCGATGTCCGTTTGGGATTTCGAGTCTGTGAATAGCTCCGTATGGTGATTCTGGAGTTGAGAGCGCGATCGGAAGTGAGTTCGGAGGTCCGTAATCATTTTGGAGTCATTTGGCTAAAGATGGAAATTTGAAGGTTTTTGAGAAGTTTGACCGGAAGTGGACTTTTTGATATAGGGGTCGGATTCCGATTCCGGAAGTTGAAGTAGGTCCGTAATGACGAATATGACTTGTCTGCAAAATTTGAGGTCAATCAGACTCGATTTGATAGGTTTAAACATCGAAAGTAGAAGTTTGAAATTCTAAAGTTCATAAAGCTTGGATTGGAGGTCGATTCGTGGTTTTAGCGTTGTTTGATATGATTTGAGGCCTCGAGCAAGTCCGTAATGTGTTTTGGGACTGCTTGGTATGATTGGTTGGAGTCCCGAGGGCCTCGGGTGGATTCCGGATGGTTAACGGATCGGAAATGGGATTTTGGAAGGGCTGATCTTGCTGGTTGCTGTCATAACCGCACCTGCGAGAAAGGGGCCGCAGGTGCGGAGCCGCAGAAGCAGCCAGGAGGCCGCAGGTGCGGATTTTGGTCTAGAGCAAAGGGACCGTAGATGCGGTCAGGGTGCCGCAGAAGTGGGACCGAACCTGCGGAAGAAGGAGCCGCAGGTGCGGTTTGGGCTAGAAGAGAAGGGACCGCAGATGCGGGACCGCACCTGCGGTGGAGAAGTCGCAGAAGCGGAAGAGGGGCAGCCTGGTGAGGACCGCAGATGCGGTATTGGAACCGCACCTGCGGAACCGCGGAAGCGGTTTGGAAGCCGCAGGTGCGGAAAGAGCTGGAGGCAGAATGTTGTTTTAAACTCGGGTTTTGGCCATTTCCTATTATATTTTCTTGGCTTCGGGGCGATTCTTGGAGGGTTCAAGAGAGGATTTTCATCATCAACGATAAGGTAAGCTAATCCCACCTATTTTGAGTTAAATACATCAATTATGTATGGATTTGAGCATGAAATTTGTAGAAAAATTGAGGGTTTGAGGGAAAACCTAGAAAATTAGTATACTTGGATTTTGACCACGATTTTGGGTATGAAATTTAGAGAAAATTATATATTTGAATTCGTGAAGCTATGGGTAAACTTATTCTCCGAAAATTTTGGAAATCCGGGCACGTGGGCCCGAGGGCAATTTTGTCAACTTTTCGTTCGGGGTTAGGAATTGTTATAAAATGGACTATATTGAGTAATTGAACATATATTAATGGGTTTATATAATTATTGGCTAGTTTTGGAGCATTTTTGCATCGATTTGAGTTTCGTAAGAGCGTGGAAGGCCGGTTATGGATCTTCGGAGCGAGGTGAGTCTCCTTTCTAACCTTGTAAGAGGGAATTATCCCCATAGGTAAATTAATTGGTTATGTGCTCCTAATTGTGGGGGCTACGTACGCACGAGGTGACGAGAGTCCGTGCGTAGCTACTATTATGCTATTGTCCGGGTAGTCTAGGACCCAGAAGCATGCTATGCTTGGATTAATTGCAGACTTATTGACAGCTCGAATTCTTAAACCACATCGAATTAATAAATAAATTTCAAAAGGGATTAAACTTCTTTTCTTAAATTGAAAAAGAGAAAGTGGCTTTTATTTGAATAAATATCCCCCGATAAATTCTTAATTGGCTATCTAAGCATGTATTTTCATGTGTACTGTTACGCGGCGCCTTCCTGAGATTCCTTGGAAGGGCGACGTAAGGCTAGGCAACTGATGTAAGTGCAGTTGCTGTCCGCCAACTGAGGTCTCCTCCGTACGCTAGACGAGATTGTCAATGCCGTACGGGAAAACCAATGTCAAGAGCAATTGAGAGAACAGAAATGAGAATTCAGAATGAAAGAAAGTTTGATTGCATTAATGAAAGCTATTACAGAAAAGCAACGCGGTGTCGAGGGGGAGAGACACCAGTACAGAGAATTGCTTGCTTGCTAGAAAGTTTTGATTGCTTGATCCCCCCTAATAGTACTTAAAAAAAATAATCCAAAGTTACAAGACTACACTTGACTAAGCTAGAGAAACATAATGGAAGTACCTGAAATAAAACTACTCTATATTTACAATGAAAATGACTTAGTTTTCTATAAGGCGGCAGCAGGTCCGTTGTCAGCAGCAGTGTCTTTGGCATCACGGTCTGCGCGCGCGGCGTTGTCTGCGCGCGCGGCGCTGTTGGCTTCTGCCTGCGGCTTGGCGCTCGCGAGGGATATCGGTGGGGCGACAGAGGCACCTGCGCGCTTGTCACTTGGCGCGGCCCAGACCACGGGGCCGTTCGTGGCTCTAGGCATTGGGAGTTTGCTAGGACGCCACGGGGGCGCGC
>NW_017675551.1:0-4982 GCF_001879085.1 Nicotiana attenuata | reverse complement strand
AATCACTCTGTCATCAAGGATAGCTTCAACACGCCTTTTCCCGGTTGAATTGGGACCTCGAATACTGGGTATTGTGAGCTGGCTCCTTGAGGGATCCTCCGTGTCTTCCCGAAAAGGTTTCAGGAGACTGACATGGAAGACATGATGAATTTTCCACCAAGCTGGGGTATCCACCCGGTATGCAACCTTCCCAATACGCTTTTCAATGGACAAGGGTCCAATGTATTTTTGCAATAGGCGAGGGTCATGGACCCCTGCAAATAAGTACCGCTTTGGAATTTTGACCATCACTTTGTCTCCTACTTGATATTCAACAAAGCGACGATTCTGATCAGCATGCCTCTTCATCCGCTTTTGGGCTTTGACAAGATAGCTCCGCACTATCTCCAAATTCCGCCTCCACTCTTTTGAGAAGCTGGCAGCTCGAGGAGATTTAGCCATGTTTGGTGCATTCACAGTGTGTGGGAGTAGCGGTTGCTGTCCGGTAACAATTTCAAAAGCGCTTTTGTTGGTACTAGAGCTCTTTTGTGAATTGAAACACAGTTGAGCAGCATCCAGAAGCTTCACCCAATTCTTCTGCGATCCGGTTATAAAGTGGCGGAGGTATTCCTCCAACATACCATTGAACCGCTCCGTCTGGCCATCAGATTGCGGATGAAAACTTGAGCTGTGACTCAATTTTGACCCAAGGCACTTGAAGAGTTGGGTCCAAAAGTTACTAGTGAAGCGTGAGTCCCGGTCACTAACAATGTTTTGGGCAGGCCCCAATATTTGACGACATGAGAGAAGAAGAGTCGAGCTGTATCTTCTGCTGATATATATTGTGGGGCTGCAATAAAGGTGACATACTTGGAAAACCGGTCCACCACAACCAAGATGGTTGTGAGATCTCCGACCTTGGGCAATCCGGTGATGAAATCCAGGGAAACGCTTTCCCAAGGTCTCTTTGAGACAGCAAGTGGTTCCAAGAGTCCCGCTTGTGTCAAGCGGTCCGACTTGTTCTTCTGGCATACTAGACAAGTCTTCACATACTGAGCGACATCATCGGCCATTTGAGGCCAATAATAGGCACAACGAGGTAACGCCATGGTGCGTTCTTCACCAGGATGGCCGACCCACAGAGTATCATGACATTCCGCTAGAAGAGTCCTCCGCAAATCTCCTCCTTTAGGAACATAAAGTCGGTTCCCTTTTACTTTCAGAAACCCATCTTCCATGTAGAACTGGCGAGTCTTGCCCTGTCCTACCAAATCAACCAAATACTGAGCAGCAGGATCCTTGATGAGTAGATCCCGTATTTGGTCCTTGATGGATGTGGCTACCTCGCTCCCCCTTAGGGTGGCGAGTAGGCACACCGATGCTAGGTCAGCTCTCCGACTGAGCGCATCAGCAACATGATTGGTCTTTCCACTGCGATACTCCAAGTTGAAGTGGAATTCAGCTAGGAGTTCCTGCCACCTGGCCTGTCGACCGTTCAGCTTCGGCTGGGTCATGAAATGGCTAACAGCTGTGTTGTCTGTCTTGACCACGAACGGGGTTCCCAGCAGATAGTGCCTCCAGAGGCGCAGGTAGTGGACGACAGCCAATAATTCTTTCTCATGGGCGGCATAGCGCCGCTCTGCATCCTTCAGCTTCCGACTCTCGTACGCTACATGATGCCCTTCTTGTAGCAGGACTCCACCGAGTGCATAGTCAGAAGCATATGTTTGTACCTCGAACGGCTTGGCCAAATCAAGAAGGGCCAAGACGGGACTACTAGACATAGCCGCTTTTAATGCGTTGAAGGCCTCTGCTCTCCTTGGTCCCCAATCCCAAGGTGTGACCTTTTTGAGGAGTTCTGTCAATGGCACTGCGATAAGCGAGTAGTTCTTCACAAACCGCCGGTAGAAGTTGCATAGGCCAAGGAACGCCCTCAAGGCGTGGACATCCTTAGGTGTCGGCCAATCTGTGATGGCCTGGATTTTCTGCTGGTCCATCTTGATGCGCCCTTCCTCGATGACATGTCCGAGGAAATCAATTTGCTTCTGAGCAAAGGAGCACTTGGATAGCTTTACATATAGTTCATGTTCTCGCAACCGTGCTAGGACCTTCCGCAGGTGTACCAGGTGTTCTTCCAATGTCTGGCTATATACCACAATGTCATCTAAGTAGACCACCACAAATTCGTCGATGTACTCTCGGAAGACTTGGTTCATGAGAGTGCAAAACGTAGCAGGGGCGTTGGTCAAGCCGAATGGCATGACCAGGAAGTCGTACGACCCATATCTTGTCACACAAGTCGTCTTATGTTCATCACCCTCTGCAATCCGAACTTGCCAATAACCTGTCTTCAGATCTATCTTGGTGAACACCGTAGCAGCACCCAGTCTATCAAACAAGTCCGCCATTAGGGGAATGGGGTACTTGTTCTTCACGGTGATTTTGTTTAGAGCTCGATAATCCACACAGAGTCGTAGGCTGCCATCATGTTTCTTTTGGAATAGAACAGGGGACCCATATGGGGACTTGGAGGGTACAATGATCCCTGTATCAAGCATTTCCGTCAATTGTCTCCGAAGCTCGGTGAGTTCGGGTTGTGACATTCTGTAAGGCGCCCGGGCAGGTGGCTTCGCGCCCGGCACCAACTCAATTTCATGGTCCACAGTGCGCCTAGGCGGGAGCCGCTTTGGCATGTCTTGTGGCATGACATCTTCAAACTCCAGTAGTAACTCCTTCACGGGTTCAGGAATGGGACCCGAGGAGCGTTCTATATCTTCAATGCAGAGGGTTGCCAGGAACGTAGGTTCATTCCTTTTGACCCCCTTCTTCAACTGCAAGGCCGAGATATTCTCAACGGCCATCTTCATGGGCAGGCACGGGATAATGCAGGGCTTGGCCCTATTGGTACCCATCATCAGTAGCATGTCTGCAAATGGTACAGGCATGGTGTTGGTTTGCCTTAGGAATTCCAGCCCAACAATCAACTCGAAGTCATCTATGATCACCACTCGCAGGTTGAATTTTCCTTCGTAAGGCCCAAGCTTCACCGGTACTTCTTTAGCTATTCCACCCACTGGCTGGGGAGGTGAGTTGATAGCCTTGACGCTACCTTTCCCTTTCCCTACAACTAGTCCAAGGCGCTCCACCTGAGTCGAGGCTAAGTAGTTGTGGGTAGCACCCGTGTCTATCATAGCCCGAATGGGCTTGCCATTCACCTTCATCTCGACGAACATTAAGGTCCTCTCTTGTTTAAGAGGAGTCTCTTCATTCGCCTTCTTTTTCCCTTTCCTGGTGACGGGACATGAGTCCTTCTTCTTACGAATACCAGCACTGGTCTCCGCTAGTGCCTCAGAAATGGAACCCACAATTGCATTGAAGGCACCTACTGGTTCAGTCTGGTCCGCATCGTCTGAGTCGTCATCAGTCCCATCATCAATAGCCTGATAGGCATTCATCTGTGCATGTGGGCACTCATTGTTCCAATGTGGACCGCCGCAATGACGGCATCCTGAAGGAGGCTTCCTCGCCCGATCATTGTTGTTTGGCGCAGCACTGTTGCTGCCGGAGGAAGGAGCTCTAGATTTGTTTGAGTTCCGATCTCCCCCATTTTTGCTAGGACCACCACTGCTGGGCTGGCCCCCTTTTAACCCTGCTCGGGCAGGCGGCTGAGGCCTGTCCCTTCGAGCTTCCATTTGATAGTCCCCAAGGCATTCAGCTGCTTGGATTGCCTTGGGAAGGGAATCTACCCTTTGTCTCTGTAGCTCCACGCGGGCATAAGGTTTCAACCCTTCCATGAAGGTGAAGAGTTTGTCTCCCCCATGTCGCGTATGCTGAGCATGAGTGCGGAGAATTCTCGCACGTAGTCCCGCACTGATTTTGTCTGGCGGAGCTCCCGTAGTTTTCTCCTTACATTATATTCAACATTCTCGGGGAAGAACTGCAGGCGTATAGCTGCCTTCAGTTCGGCCCATGTCTCGAGAGCATCTTCACCGGCCTTGATGGCTTCGTACTTCACACGCCACCAGAGTTTAGCATCACCCTGAAGATACATGGCAGCAGTTGCTACCTTTTTAGCTTCCTCCAGATCCCCAACAGCACCGAAATACTGTTCGACGTCAAAGATGAAGTTTTCCACTTCCTTGGCACTCCTAGCTCCACTGTATGGCTTTGGCTCAGGAATTTTCAGCTTCTTTGTCGCGGAAGCGGAGTTCACAGCACCTCCGATTTGGTTTCCACCTCCTCGGAGTAGGCCCTGTAAAGCAGCGTTGACAACATTGAGTTGGTCTGTCAATTTGTCAATGGTTTGTTGCATGGCAGTCACCTTTTCTGCTTCTTGTGCCCTGTGGGCTAAATCCTCGGTGCGCTCCTGTTGGAGCCCCTCGAATTTCTCAAAGATTTCGGCTGCCTCTGTGGCTGCCGTCTGCCGGTCTCCCTCGGAGTCGCGACTGATGTTTTCAACGTCAACTTCAACCTGAAGCACCCTGCGGTCCAGGTCGTCCAACCTTTGCAGTAGGCTGGTTCTTAGTTCAGGCACCGTATCCATAATAGGCCGCAATACCTCAACCGTCCCTTCGAGGGCCGCAATGCGGTCCCCATGATTCACCATGGTCAGAAATGGTGGTATGTCAATACGTTCCCTCGTCCGATGCCGAGCCTAGGCTCTGATACCAACTGTTACGCGGCGCCTTCCTGAGATTCCTTGGAAGGGCGACGTAAGGCTAGGCAACTAATGTCAGTGCAGTTGCTGTCCGCCAACTGAGGTCCCCTCCGTACGCTAGACGAGATTGTCAGTGTCGTACGGGAAAACCAATGTCAAGAGCAATTGAGAGAACAGAAGTGAGAATTCAGAATGAAAGAAAGCTTGATTGCATTAATGAAAGTTATTACAGAAAAAGCAACGCGGTGTCGAGGGGGAGAGACACCAGTACAGAGAATTTCTTGCTTGCTAGAAAGTCTTGATTGCTTGATCCCCCCTAATAGTACTTTAAAAAAATAATCCAAAG
>NW_017675550.1:23169-64746 GCF_001879085.1 Nicotiana attenuata | reverse complement strand
CTGATTTTATAATATGCTAAAACCAAACAAAGACCTAGTTACACTATTTAATTTCTAAAATTATTTAAAACTCTATTTAAAGATGATTGCAACAATTAACAATTAAAGGTGCAAAGAAACTATTTTTTTTTTTACGATTTTCTTTAAAATTTGTTCTAGAACTAATTTATACTTAATTAATACCAAAATTGTGAAATTAAATTCCTAAATGCAAGTGCATATATTTTTTTTGTATTTTTATATGAATAAAATGCAACCAATTAACACAAGAATTTAATAAAATTCACAAAAATTGTAAAGAAGTCAATTATTTGAAACTTTTTTTTTGGAATTAATTTGCTTAGGGCAAAAATCACGTGCATGATTAGATTATGCAGGCCATGGATAAAAAAGCTTTTCATCGATTAGCCCAACAAAAATTTCAATTATCCTTAAGCCGGTATTCATGATAGGTTTGAGAGAAAAATCTTTAACCTCTACGGATATGACTATTCTGGTTCCATGTGACAGGCTTATCATCAAAGTTCTTCAACCTCTTAGTTATCCTCCAAGTGTTTTTCCTCAATTCATTTCAAGATTGGACAAGCTTTCTTTAATCTAGCCGAAAACTCCGCATGCATGTCGTGCCACTAAAATTGGCGTGAAAAGAAATATATATGCAAGAAGAACTAAACACAATGGATTAAAATGACACAAAGAAGAGGGGAAAAAAGTTGCATTTCATTGATTAAAGGATAGAGATGTTTGATGACAGGACAAACAAACAACATCTGGATCACAACCTCGAAATAATCCGGATGATAGAAATTATGACAAAATAAGTTACCAAGACTCCTTCTCGGCAAGGAAGGGAGCGACTTTCCAATTATCAAGCTCAACATCTTAGCTATGAATTTACACATCAGCATCAAACAAGATCGTCAACAATTTTGATTGCCTTGCATTCAGTGGACAGGTTCTTGACATTTTCCACCAAACCGTCCCCATATTCTTTATCATTGTAAATCATCCGAACAATGTGTGCTTGGTCATGACGTTTAGGGTGCCATTATCTTGGACCACGATCATTCCTTCTTGAATCATCTCTTCTATTTCCTTTTTCAAAGCCCGACAATCCTCAATGCTATGTCCCTGGACATTAGAATGGTACATGCACCGTACAGTAGGGTCAAAAACTTTTGCATATGGATCAGAAACATACCCTTGAAGCGGCTCAATCATGCCACAACATTTAGCCTTTCAAACAAACTTGTGTAGGACTCTACGATTGGCGTGAAATTGTCCCTTTGCTTATGTTCCTTTCCGTACTCTTGTTTTGGACGAGGGTTGTAGGGTGATTGAGAGTTCTGTTGTCGCGAACGAAGGTATGTCAAAGCTGGGGCCCGCATCTACTGGTGATTGGATGGTTTGGCATAAGACTGAGCATTGAACGTTGCATACTGTGGAGCAACTAAGTATCGTGGATCTGGGGGTTGAGATGCTCCCCTTTGGCCTCTTTTTGCCCGTGATGCCATCATGGCCTCTTCATCTTTCTTCTTTTGATTAACCAGGTTGTCCGGCCTATTATGGATTTCTTGAGTGGCTGCTTTGAGAGTCGCTTGACTTATAATTCGGCCAGTATTGAGGCCATTCTCGACCATTTCTCCTATCTTGATTGCATCAGCAAAAGGTCTCCCATTACGGACATTATATTTTGAAAATAATCAGGATCCTGAGCCTGAACGAAGACAGTGATTAACTCATGATCATCCATGGGTGGCTTAACTCTAGATGTTTGCTCTCTCCACCTAACGGCATACTCCCTGAAGCTTTCAGTTGGCTTTTTCTTCATATTGGACAGAGAATTGCGATCTGGCGCAATATCAATGTTGTACTGAAATTGTTTGACGAAGGCCTGGGCCATGTCGTCCCAAACATGCCAGTGAGAGATATCTTGGTCAATGAACCATTCAGAGGCTACCCCTACCAGGCTCTCCCCAAAATAAGCCATCAGCAACTCTTCTTTTCCTCCTGCACCCCTCAGCTGGTTGCAGTACCTTTTCAAGTGGGCGATAGGGTCACCGTGTCCATCATATTTCTAAAATTTTGGTGTCTTGAACCCTGGGGTAAATGGATGTCAGAAAACATGCACAGATCACTGAATGAGACACTTTTGTGACCACCTAGTCCTTGTATGTTCTTTATGTTCTGCTCAAGACTTTTCATTTTCCTGACCGTCTCGTCTGGCTCTCTTGTCTTTATAGCCTTTTCATTTTCTGCAGGTAACACATATCGTGGGTATGATTGTGTGGAGCCGAACCCTTAAAAGCCATATCTGGAGAGTAGTATTGGCCATCATAAGCATGAGATAGCGGCTCGATATTTGGCCTCGTCACAAGATTTGGTGGGGGGATTGTATACACAGACGGACCAAAAACGACGAGAGGTGTGTTCCTAACCGGTGCGGCAGAAGGCTGCACATTAGAGATACCAGGGACGGTATGGAAGCTATAGTTTGGCACACACCCTGGTGGTAGAATATGATCGCTCGTTGCAGGGAGCGGTTGTTGAGTAGCCTAGGGTATGGTGGAAGTTCCCTTAGAGGGACCCTGAGGCGGAGGCTGACCAGAGACCCCAAGCCCGATACACATCACTCAGTTGATATTTCAATCTTCTTACTTCCTCCGACTCTTGCTCAACCGATTGACCCAGAGGTTCGTCACTAACCAACTCAATTTCATCATTGTTAGCCATCGCTACCTCCCCCTTAGGTCTGGTCAAGTAATAATGTGTTGCCAGTTTCACCACAAACCAACCACTTTAAGCTTACTATATAAGAGGCAACAAATGTGTTAGGGTTAAGCATTTTATAAATACGAATCACACGTAACTATGCTATGCTCCTAACATTATCACGTCTCTAACATGCTTTTGGAAGGCTTCATGTTTCATTCCGGCTTATAAGGTTGCTGGTTATTGACACTCTTATTTATTCCTCTCTTCTTTTTTTCCTTTTTTTTGTTTTTTTACACCTTGCCTTATTTTAGAGCCGTTGAAAAATATTTTGATTGAACCTTTTGGGGGTTGCCTACGAATCATGTCGCCGCATGAATCATATCATTACGTAGTTCAAGGACATGACCCCCTTTTTTAAAAAAAATTTAACAAAACAAAGTTTTCCTTTTTTTTATGTATAAAAACAATATATTTTTTTGGTTAATTTTTGAATTTTCCAAAAACAAAATCTTTTTCATTGATTTTTGTTTTTTTTTTGGTATAAGACAAAGGAAAATTACATAAAGATACAACCCAAAAGACGAATATTAAAACAAGACCGCACTTGACTCAAACAAGACGAATATTTAAGCAAGACTCAAAACACTAAAAGACTCTTACAAACTTGATGACTACAAATGAACAATCAAAGTGGACTGCCAACTAAAGAAGACTCTAATCTCCGAATGAGAATCCACCGGCATCATTGTAGTTAAGGTTCTTATTCCTGCGGCTGACCTCCCATATCATGGTATATGCGCCTTAAGTCTGTGGCAATGTGGCATGCAAAGTTGGGCGCTACCATAGCAAATTGCTCTTGGGTCAAACCCTGACAAGTCACACACCCTCGAGCGGTATAAGTAGCCACCTCATAGACCCTCCTTCTAACATGCCCCTGGCTCCGACTTAAAAACTGGATGTGTCGCTCATGGTTATTGGCTATGTCTAATATATCCGCCTCACGTTGTGACGCCAGATTCAACTGGTTCTGGACCCTTGCTAGCTCATTCTCTAGCTGATTCTTACTTGATTCCAGCCCTGGCCTGAGCCCTTAGATCATGGATGATAAGGTTGTAATGCATTTCTTCGTGCTTTGGAATGGCCGCTTGTTGCTGAGTAGCGGCTTCTATTCTCGCTTGTCGAAGCTGTGCTTGAAGCGCTTGAACTCATGTATTAATTTGGTTTTCTCCTCTTTAAACTCAGTGTACTGCAAATCCCTATTCACGTTGACGATACTTATATCCCCACGCAGTTCGCGGAAGATGGATTCATAGTCTCTTGCTATTTCTTCCTTGGCCTGCCCCACTCTTGTTCTAATTTTAGTCTCCCATTCTGTCATGCTCTTCAGAATTGTCTCTTGCCTAGATCCAAAAGCATATTGGTCATAGAACCACTCAAAATATACGGGGTCTAACTCTACTTGATCTTGATCTTCTATCATAGTGTGAAATTCAAGCACCTTAATTTCATCCCAAACCTGCTTAGCATAGGCCTCACGAACAGGATCCTCCAATGTTACCTCCCACATGAATCTTTGCATGTTCTCCACTGTGGGCACGACTTGTTTTTGACCTAATTGGCGTAGGGATCTCATAGGCACATACGGCTGGAAACCCCGAAGACCCATCAAAATCAAAAACGAATGGTGGTAAGACCTATATATGACCTCTTTTGGTGAAAATGAGTGGTATTTCCATGTGATTCCAGTAGCGGTTAACTTTTGAAGATACCCTCTCCATGCTTCGACGCCCTTGGGGAAGTTACTATCTTCGGTCAAACTTTAGACCTATCTTCAAGCTCATTGTTGCACCAATGGACGCTAAAATTTACCCGTATGGGGTGAAGGAGAAGGTGCTCTAAAAACCATATCTGAAGTTGATGTTACAGCCCTCAAAGAATCTTTCCCTTCCTAACACTTGGTCAGGGCACGGTAAATACCTGACGATGCCATAGGAATGATAGTGACATCCTTTCTACGCAATAAAGCGGTAACTATGCCAGATAATCGAATATCAATATTTGTCATGCCTCGGGAAAACCATCGTCCCTAGAAATGCCACTAGGAAAGCTCTTCGCCCATGGCTTTGCCAAACTTTGTATCCAATTTTATTATCAAGCTCTTTCCCGTGCTTTGAAAATCCACCCGGACACCCATACCTGTCGTACAAGAAATCAAAATGAACGTGCCTTTGTTCCACACTTGCTATTTTATTTTGGCTGATTGTCATCTGCTAAAGGAACTTACTGCCAGTGACATCCCTCGAGGCCAAGGGTCTCTTCTTCTGAAGCTCATTGCCTAACTTTGTGCATCCAGCTAACTCCTCTAAAGTGGGAGTCATTTCGAAACCATTAAAACGGAATACGTTGTTATTAGGATCCCAGAAATGCACCAACGCCTCGATTAAGTCCCTCCTTGGGTTGATCTCCATAATATTCACAAAGTTACCCAGATGGTCCTTTATCTTTTCCTGCTCACAAACGCCCATATTCTTCCACCATTGCCTCAGCAACCGGGGTGTTTTATGCACAAGCCAAATCTGCAAGGGCTCATCATCTTTTGGATTTTTATCGGGTCTTCCACTTACTGAATTCATATCTTACCTGGATAAATAAAAATGTGAGGTCAAGTCCTAATATAAACTCGAAGAAATGACACCAAGCAGACTTTTGGATAAGACAATGAATGAACTTCTTAGTGGAGAATTCCTCGTATTGAAAGATCAGTCAACTAAGACCCAACTGATCACACTTGATTGATATGCCAAATTCGGACGAAAAGGACCAGACTCTAGGATGACTAACCACGTATCTCACCGAGAAAACAAGACATGATAAAAACCGGCCGACCGAGGACAAAACGATAAAAGGTAACAAGAGGGACAAGATGGTTATTCTTATGAAAACGGTTCTTCAGTACTTCGAAGGAAAGTACTATGATTATCTCGGTAAAAACATCCGTACACATGGATAAACGGGTAAAAGCAGACAAAAATTTCATTCTTTTACGAAAACAGCCAATATGGTACTTCCAAAAAAAAGTTTTAAGGTTGACTCGGCTAAGATGGCCGGAAATAAGGGCAACACGGAAAAATTGTGAAAATAAATAAACAACATGAATATTTTGCGAAAATAGCTCCTCGACGCTTCGAAGGAAGGCTGTCCCGACAAAACAGCCGGAATACGAGGGCAAAACAGTAAAAGGTGACCAAAAATAGCAATTTTTTATTAATATTTTTTTTCGAAAATTTTATGCACATGCGTAATTTTTATGCTTTTTTTAAAAAAAATATGGGCTAAACCCGATGGAGGTTGCCTACGTATCTCACTGGGTAGTGAGAATCAAGCCCACGTAGTTCGATGAAACCGACTATTTATTTTCTGATTTTTATAAAAATTAATCTTTACACCTCACTTCAGACTACTTCAAAATTTTAGTAAAAAAAAGATTATTTATACTAAACTAGGAGAATTTTTTTTTTTAATTCCGCTCAACTAATTTTCTAAAGCTAGTCAACAATGCAAGCAAGCCTTCCAAATGAAGCAGCAAATAGCACATAAGTGAGCATGATGGTCTCAAAGAGGATACCTGTCCTATAACGACCCGACCCCCGTGTCAAGTTTCGCTAAGTCAAATATACGTGATACAAATAAAGCGAACCTACTAGGGATATCCGACATGAGGTTTGTTTTTCTAGGTTTAAATCCTAGTGGAGAATGTATCTAGACTGACTTAATCGAGCAGACAACTCGAGTCGAGGAGGTTCAGCATACCGGTAGCATTGCTTTCCGGCTTAGCTGGTGGTGCTCCCCGCCTAAAACATGTGTGACTAAAATCCTTCACTGGTGACAAACACCTCGGCTATCTCAAAGAAAGCGGGCTATGTCAAGCAAACGTCCAAATTTTAATTTCAAGAAGACTCAGAGGGGGTGCGTGAGAAGACAGTTTATATGTACAGTTCAAAAATATCAAAGCGGTAAAAAGCAAACAAGTAGCACATTATGCCCAAATAAATCACAGTATATAAAATATTGATAAAGCCAAATAAAAGTCAACATGTACAAGCTCGAATTCTAGTTAGTCCCCAGCAGAGTCGCCAGAGCTGTCACACCCCTTTTTCTACCCCGAAAGATATGTGTGTTATGGATTGTGGGTGGGTTAAAGAGTTTTTCCAATTAAAGTGATAAACTTGAATAGGTATTATTTTGTTTACAGAGTCGCCACTTGGAATTGATTTTTTGGGTGTTCCAAGTCACTTTTTTATTTGAATCCCTAGTCAAAGGAAGGTTTAACTCTATTATTATCGGTCCACAAAAATAAATTTCGGGTAAGGAATTCTATTGACCGGGGAGAAGGTGTAAGGCATTCCCCGAGTCCCGTGGTTCTAGCACGGTCGCTTTTATTGACTAAAATTGGCTTGAATTGATTTTGGATAAACTGTGCTTTATTTAATTTTTATGTTTTACCTATCCGCTTTTATTTCTTGATTATTAGATTTATTAAGAAAAATGATTTTTTGGATAAATTATGTTGTCATAACCACGCTATGCGAAAGAATGCGTGATTGAGACAAAATTTATTAATTTTATCATAACAGCGCTACGCAAGCGAATCCGCAGTTATGACAAGGATTATTAGTGCGTTATTACTTTTGAAAGAAAAGGGTTACTACACTTGAAGAAATTAATTTTTGAAATTTATTAAAATAAATATCACGTTGCGCAAGCGATTCCGTGAAGTTAAAGTGTGCCTACTATTTGCCTAGCGTTTAAACTAAATAATTAAGAAAAGAGAAAAGATTATTTAATTAATTATTCAAGAGGGGAGGATATACTACTATTGAATTTTATTTAACTAACATATAGCTTGAACTTGCTAGACTTACGCTTATTGGAATTTCATGACATTAGGCCACTTATTTGTTTGTTAAAAAAAAGGGGGTTGGTTTATTGATTAAGAAAAGAACTCAACTTGTGGATACTTGATATCAATGAGCCAAATCAGTATGTTATTGATGTTGTGTGTGTGTGTGTGTGTATTAAAAATGAATCCTTGAAGCCTATTAGCAGTTAAATCCCATATCTCTTTTTAAGTCCCTCAAAACAAACTTTATTTCAACCTAATTACCATGAAACTGACCAAATTTGATGCTAATGCCAATTCACCTCGATAAATGATGTAACCGAAATATGATAAAAGCTCACTGAATTATAACACTAATAAACGAAATAAAGATTCGAGCAAAATTCAACAAGGATATTTTTATAGACTAAGAAAATTAGATTCACATCTACGACATGCTCACCTAAAGTAGATTAAGTACTTTTAAGTACAGCAATGTGAGAAATTGACTTTCAACACAAGTAGAGAGTTATCTTCTAGAAGCAATAACTACTGCATATTTACATGTTATTATACATAGGTACAACATTTATTCTTAAGCAAAGATCAGGTACAACATGCTTCGGCCATCCGGACAAGTTCAGATCTTCTTATTACTATAAAAAATCTGCAATATAAAGATGTAGGAATTACCTGGTTAGCAGAATAAAATACAGCAGTGAGATAAGCAGAAACAGCAACAAAATAGCTTAAAAGCAGCAATGAAAACGAGCAAAAACAGCAGCAAATTCGTATCCAAACAGCCCCCAAAAACCTTAGAGAAGAAGCCCAGAATCAACTCTAAAAGACTTACTCCTTTTGAAAGAGTTTTCACTATAAGAAGCGCTCATAAAGATCACAATTTTAGCTTACTTTCTTTAAGTTCATCTGCTGATTTTTACTCCTAAAATTATGTTTTTTAGTGTGTAAAAATGTCTAGCAAATGTGTGATAGAGCCCCCCTTAAAAATGAGAAAAGGGCAGCCCTTAAGTAGGCAAAGAAAGCCACTTTTTGGGCAGATTTTGATTCACCAAAAATCTGTCCAAAAGGACTGGCTTTTTGTGCTAAACACTGTTCAAAGGCTATCCAAAAGGTGAAAAGACAGCCTGAAAATCTGCTATAGCAGAAACAAGGAGAAAAAAATATCATTTCAGCCACCCTACTAGTCAAAAGTAAGCTACTAGTACCCTAAGTCATGATCAAACCCATAAAAACTTCAGATTTATCAACATCAATACTACCATATTAATTTAAACTAAAACAAACTCACACAACTAACAATTGATTAACTAAGTAAACGATTTAACTAATACACTAAAGATTTCGTATAATCATAATAATCTAACAAACAACTAAACTAAATAGAGATAACTAATTAAATAAACCTAACTTGAAACTCTAATTAACAAGAAACAACCAAAAAAAATCAGAAACTAAAATTAAAATCTGGAACTAACGTATTACAACTAAAAATTTTAGAAATTAAATAAAGAGATGATGGAATACCTAAGGAGCGTGGTTGAAGCTGTTCGAGCCACGAGGAGACGTCAGAGATGCCAAAAAGTAGCTGCCCGGTGGCCGAAAAATTAGTGGTCGGAGTTTCATCTCGAGATTGCTATCTATAGATAGGTCTTGAGGAGCTCTTCCGTTGATGTAAGTATTGTAGGGTGGTGGTGGTCGGAACTTCACAAATTTGGGCAAAAAGGTGGCGGCTAGGGTTTCTTAGATCTAATATTCGTGGATTTTGAGGGGGTTTTGTAGGATTTTCTTTGAAGATATGGAAAGAGGAGGTTTAGAGGAACAAAGGGTGAAATTTTTGGGTGGTTTGGGCGATGGGCGGCAGAGGCGTGCGGCTGGGCAAAGGTGGTGGCGCAACTAGGGTTTAGGTTTGTCAATTTTTTGTGGAGATTTTGAGAATTTGGGTCATGGATTTGGAATAAGGGAAGTGAGAAGAAGAGATGGTAAAATTTTGGGGTTGTTTGGGGGTGCTCCGCCGGCGGCAGCAATTTTCGGCCGGCGGAGATGGGCGGCGGGCGGCGGTTCTCTAAGAAGGGAGGAGAGAATGAGAAGAGAGAGGAAGAAGAAAATAATTATGGGGGAAATGGGGCAAAATTTCAGCATTTCTAAGTCTTAAATACCTAGTTGGGAGATTGATTGTGGACCATTGGAGGAGGGAGAGATGAATGGATGAGATTTAATCTTGATTCACTTAATGAAACGACGTAGTTTAGAGGCAAAACTACGTAGTTTCGGACCCTTTCAATGGCAGCCCCTTATCTTGCACTCTTGGCCAGTTTTCTTTCAAATTTGGCCAAATTTCTTCCTTAATCCTACTTATTAAACTAAATTTACACAAATAAATAAATAAATAAATTAAATAACTTATTCAAATGATCAATTAACTAGATTGATTCACCAATTGAAAAGTTAGTCGATTCCTAAAATGCACAAATGAAGGAAGAACTATTATTTTTTTGGTATTTTCATGATAGAAAATATGCAATTAAAGACAAAAAGTTTGATAAAAATAATTAAAATAGCAAAATACTAATAACTTTAGGAGGTGTTAAAATAGTGCAAAAATTAGGTGTTCACAACCGGTTGGATATTACAGCGAGAATCTCGGCACTTATCAATAAGGGACTGGAAATCAGTAAATCAAGAGATTTTTTACCTTTTATGAAATTGTACCTAAAGTAGGACTCTTCTACTATATAAAGGGAGTCTTATAATTCATTTAGACACACTGTAACACGCATTCAGAAGCAATACATTGTTATTTTTCTCTTTAAGCTTTTATTCAACTGTGTTTTGATACTAGTCAAAGTGCATCCTGTTCAAAGGTGGCTAACCCCCAAGGTTGTAGCTGTTCAATTCGTGTGGTTTGAATTTACTTTATCATTATGTATTTCAATTGCAATTTAATTTATCGCTTTGTGTCAATTTAATTCACGTATCCTTAAAACCACTTACAAGTTCAAATATTATTCGATTTTCAGGGAAAATAGTTTGACGCCCACCGTGGGGCTAAGGATAATAGTGGTTATTTGATACAAATTTTCATAACATACTGCTTTACACTTGTTCTTTGAAGTGTCTCTAATTTCAGGTTAAAACTCAAAAATGTCGAACTCTCAATCTGCACCCCTACATGTCGATAATGAGTCCAGTCATCACGGTGAAAATAACAACATAGCGCCCGATAATGAGGTACCACCCGTTGATCCCGTAAAAATTCCAATGCCAGACCCGTTTGACGCTAACTCGCATGTGGCTATCGACACAAATCTGCACACCGACCCCGAGAATAGCATTTGTGGTGGAGCCCAATCGGCTACTCAATACAATGGAGGATATGGGATCTTTGAAATGTTACAGGCTCAACAGGTGGCGATAGCTCAATTGCAGAACCAAAGCCGCGCACCGAGCAGAATTGAACCTGACCCATCCCGAGAAGTCACCCGCAGGGACGAACCGACCGCAGAGAGGTCGAATGAAAGTGAATCGGGGACTAACTCTGAGATCATAAAAATGCTCGAGGAGCTGACAAAACGAATAGAATTAGGGGAGAAGAAAATCGAAGCAAATGACAAAAAGGTAGAAACCTATAATTCCAGGGTCGACCAAATCCCGAGAGCGCCGCCGATACTGAAAGGCCTGGATTCCAAGAAGTTCGTGCAAAAACCTTTCCCTCCGAGTGCGGCTCCAAAGTCGATCCCTACCGAATTCCGCATGCCCGATCTAAGTACAATGGAATGACCGACCCAAACGAGCATGTTACATCCTACACATGCGCCATCAAAGGGAACGACTTGGAGGATTATGAGATCGAGTCTGTCTTGTTGAAGAAATTCGGAGAGACCCTGTCAAAGGGAGCTATGATATGGTATCACAACTTACCTTCTAATTCTATTGACTCATTTGCTATGCTTGCAGACTCCTTCATGGAAGCACACACTGGGGCTATCAAGGTCAAAACCAGGAAGTCAGACCTTTTCAAAGTAAGACAAAAGGATAATGAGATGCTCAGGAAGTTTGGTCCCGATTTCAAATGGAACGGATGGATCTGCCACTGGTCGGTGATGATTGGGTCATTCAAGCTTTCACCCGGGTACTTAATATTCGAAGCTCGGTGGCTTCACAACAGTTGAAGCATAATCTGATAGAATATCCAGCTGCTATCTGGGCCGACATGCATAACCGATATCAATCAAAAATAAGAGTCGGAGATGATCAACATGGGGCCACTTCGGGGTCCGTTTATCCCGTCAGAACCATCGACGAAGTCAGGAGAGATATCGACCATGAATCGAGGTCAAACAGGGATCGGTATCATCCTTACAATGGAGATCGAAGAAGCAGTGGGTCCGGGGGGATTCTATGCGAAATGAAAGGAGAAGTGATCGAGGTCAGGGCAACAGGGGACTCATGAGAAAGAATGATTTCGAGCGATCGAGCCAAGAACCATTTCAGGAATAGGGATTCTAATCAACAGACTGGACAAGAAGAACCTCAACATGTCATTAACATGATCATAGGTAGGGTGATGTCCCTCAAGGGCCGATATTGAAGTGTACCAGAGTGTCCATCACAAGAGAAAAATGGACTCGAGATTACATACCAGAAGGAACCTTGTCCTTCAATGACGAGGACGCAGAAGGGATCGTGCAGCCCACAACGATGCACTGATAATGTATGTACTCATAAATAAATATCGGGTTAAGCGTGTGTTAATTGATCAAGGTAGCTCGGCCAACATCATCCGCTCGAGGGTCGTAGAACAGCTCGGCCTACAAGATCAAATCGTTCCTGTAGTCCGAGTTCAAAATGGATTCAACATGGCATGTGAAACCACTAAGGGGGAGATAACATTACCAGTGAATGTCACCAGGACCATCCAAGAAACCAAGCTTTATGTGAGGTACAACGATCTATTCGGGAGGCCATGCATGCATAACATGAGGGCAGTGCCCTCGACTCTGCACCAAGTGTTAAAATTCCCAACACCGGGAGGGATTAAAACAATCTATGGAAAGCAGCCAGCCGCAAAGGAAATGTTTGCAGTTAAGAGGTGATTTTGATATCCGTACTTGCAACGACAAAAGGGCCAAGATCAACCATAAAGCAAGAAGCTAAATAGCAATTACCGACACCAGCCCTGACCCAACCGGAGAAACAAGAACCAATGAAGACGATGACTACGGGGTTCCCAGGTCCTTTATAGCCACAGATGATTTCGGCACCACTAAATTAACGGTCGAGGAGATGGAACAAGTCATATTGATCGAGCATCTAAAGGTATACCTGGGCACGGGGTTAAGTCTCGAGCTCAAGAAAGAACTTATTCAATTTCTTATAGCTAACATAGATTGTTTCTCTTAGTCCCACCTTAATATGACAGGGATCCCGCCGAAGATAACAACCCACAAGGTAAGCCTGGACCCGAAATTCCACCCGATCAAGCAGAAGAGGAGACCCAAGTCCGAGTCAAACATGCTTTCATCAAGGACGAGGTATTTAAACTCCTTAAAATAGGGTCCATTCGGGAGGTTAAATACCCGAATTGGTTAGCAAACGAAGTGGTAGTCCCTAAAAAGGGGAATAAGTTAAGAATGTGTGTAGACTATAAGGATTTGAATAAGGCATGCCCCAAGGACTCTTTCCCTTTGCCCGGCATCAATCGCATGATCGATGCCACGGCCGATCACGAGATCCTCAGTTTTCTCGATGCCTACTCCGGGTACAACCAAATACGGATAAACCCGAATGATCGGGAAAAAACCTCCTTCATCACTAAATACGGCACATACTGTTATAACGTGATGCCATTCGGACTAAAAAATGTCGGTGCCACTTATCAACGCCTAGTAAACCGGATATTCAAGGAACAAATAGGAAAATCAATGGAGGTTTACATTGACCATATGTTGGTTAAGTCCCTACTATCAGAGAACCATTTAAAGCATTTGCAGGAAACTTTTAGCATATTGAAGAAATACAATATTAAACTGAACCCGGAGAAATGTGCGTTTGGAGTGGGATCAGGAAAATTCCTCGGATTCATGGTATCAAACCGGGGAATCGAGATCAACCCTAAAATGATCAAAGCCATTGAAGATATCACAGTTGTGGACAACGTGAAGGCCGTGCAAAGATTAACTGGACGCATAGTCGCCCTGAGGTGATTCATCTCGAGGTCCTCCAATAAGAGCCACCGATTCTTCTCACTACTAAAGAAGAAGAATAACTTCTCATGGACACCAGAATGCCAACAGGACTTAGAGGATCTCAAGCAGTATCTATCGAGCTCACCGCTGCTTCACACGCCGAAGACAGACGAAAAACTATACATGTACTTGGAAGTATCAGAAATAGCAGTAAGTGGAGTCCTGGTCTGGGAAGAGCAAAGTACACAATTTCTAGTTTACTATGTTAGCAGACTCTAGGTGAGGCCGAAACTAGGTGCCCTCACCTAAAAAAATTGGCGCTCGCTTTGCTAAGTGCCTCTAGGAAGCTAAAACCATATTTTCAGTGCCATCCTATATGTGTTGTGACTACTTACCCATTGCGAAATATAATGCATAAACCCGATATCTCGGGGTGATTGGCCAAATAGGTCGTGGAAATCAGCAGGTACGATATTGAATATCGACCCCGGACCGCCATTAAATCTCAAATTTTGGCAGACTTCATGGCCGACTTTACGCCAGCCCTACTACTTGAGGTCGAAAGAGAGTTGTTGGAGAACTTGGGGACATCTTTGGGGATCTGTAACCTCTTTACGGACTACGCCTCGAACGCAAAAGGGTCCGGACTTGGCATCGTATTGAAGCCACCAACGGGCAATGTAATTAGACAATCTATTAGGACTGTAAAATTGACTAACAACGAGGCCGAATATGAGGCCATGATAGAAGGTCTCGAACTAGCCAAGAGTTTGGGGGCAGAGGTGATCGAAGCTAAATGTGACTCCTCCTCGTGGTGAACCAAGTTAATGGGACATTCGATGTCAGGGAAGAATGGATGCAAAGGTACCTGGATAAGTTGCAAGTAACATTAAATCGGTTCAAGGAGTGGACATTGCAACATGTACCTCGGGATCAAAGTAGTAAGGCCAATTCCCTTGATAACTTAGGATCGTCGGTTTAGGACGATGAGTTCAACTCGGGGGCAGTCGTACAACTCGTGAGATCGGTAGTAGAAGGCCATGCCGAGATAAAATCAACAAGCCTAACTTGGGACTGGAGAAACAAATATATAGAATATCTAAAGACCGGGAAGCTGCCCTCGGATCCAAAAGAATTGAGGGCCCTTCGTACGAAAGTAGCCCGGTTTTGTTTATCCAAAGACGGAACCCTGTTCAGAAGAACATTCGATGGCCCGCTTGCAATATGTCTTGGGCCAGGAGATACCGAGTACATCCTGAGGGAAATCCATGAAGGCACCTGCGGAAATCATTCAGGCGCCGAATCGTTGGTTCGAAAAATAATCAGAGCCGGCTACTACTGGATCGATATGGAAAAGGATGCAAAGGAGTTCGTACAAAAATGTGATGAGTGTCAAAGACATGCTCAGAGGATTCATCAATCCGGGGAGCAGCTACGTTTGGTTTTGTCACCATGGCCGTTCATGAAGTGGGGAATGGACATCGTTGGCCCCCTCCCATGGGAACCTAGTAAGACTCAATTTATATTGTTTATGACTGACTATTTTTATAAGTGGGTGGAAGCCCAGGCATACGAGAAGTTCAGAGATATCGAAGTCATCGATTTCATTTGAGACCACATCATATGCCGGTTCGGAATGCCAGCCGAGATCCTATGCGACAACGGGAAACAATTCATCGGCAACAAAGTAAGCAAGTTTTTCGAAGACCACAAGATCAAAAGGATCATATCAACACCCTATCACCCTAGTGGGAATAACAAGCAGAATCGACCAACAAAACCATACTCCAAAACCTTAAAAAGAGGTTAACAGACGCCAAAGGAAAATGGAAGGAAATCCTGCCAGAAATCCTATGGGCATACCGTACAACATCGAAGTCCATTATCGGGGCCACCCCGTTTGTCACGACCCAAAATCCACTTAGGGTCGTGGTGGCGCCGGACACCGTTGTCAAGCAAGCCAACCAATAATACTTAATTAAATTCTCCGTTTTAAATATTTTCGAAACCACTTCTTTTATGCGTCTAAACAATACGTGATAAATTCTACTGAATAAATGGTGAAACAATTGACAACTTTAAATTTCTGAATAAACCCGTAGACATTCCCAGAACCCGGTGTCACAAGTGCATGAGCTACTTCTAAGAAACAATACAATACAACATCCGTCCGGAATACAAATGGATAGAAAGTAAATACAATACACTGGAAGGGACTATACTAGCTGCGGGCCGCCTCGAGAAATGCAACTCACCTAGTCCCAGTATCATCATGGATGATACGCCCCGTAGGCCACTGGGGGTACATATGCCCGTGCAACAAAAATGCACAGAAGTGTAGTATGAGTACGAAAACAACATGTACTCAATGAGTATCCCGTCTAATCTCGAAGAAGTAGAGACGAGATGGTCGACTTCGACACTTACTAGTGGTCCGATAATGATATACTATTAATGTTAATAATCATGGATTTATTAAGAATGACAGAAATTTCGAGTAAGTCACGAACAGGTGAAAGTTCCTTTTTATATTAAAAGTCTCCGGATTCATAATCCATTAGTTTTCAATTATCTCAAGTCGGGGAGAGCAAATATCAATCTCAAATAATCTCAAGGCAAGCAATACAAGTATGCACAAATCATGCCGAGGCGTACGGCCCGATCCAACAGAAAATAAACTGTGCACTGCCGAGGGTCGAACGGCACGAACCATAGATGCATCTATTACCACGCTCGCGAACTATCCATGCGACGCGGTCAACATAAAATAAACAATCACCCTGCTCGCAAATCATACATGCGACACAGGTACACATAGAAAAAACATGCTCAGACAGCCAATTAAGAATTTATCCAAATAAAAGCCACCTCTCTTTTAACAATTAAAACTCAAATATATAATATTCTCTAGATTCCATACCCAAAATCGTGGTCAAATTCCAAGAATATAAATTTCTAGGTCTTTCCACCAAAGCCCCAAATTTCTACCCATTTACATACAAAAATCTATACATAATCGATGTATTTAACTCAAGGTAGGTGGGGAATAGCTTACCTTATCATTGATGATGAAAACCCTCTCTTGAGAACCTCCAAGAATCGCCCAAGCCAAGAAAATATGAGAGGAAATGGCCAAAACCCGACTTTAAAACAACCCACTGCCTCCAGCACTTTCCGCACCTGCGGTCCCTCGACCGCTTCTGCGGTTTCTCAGGTGCGGCCCAATTACCGCATCTGCGGTCCTTCCAAGGCTGCCCTTTTTCCTCTTCTGCATCTTCTCCACCGCAGGTGCGGTCCCGCATCTGCGGTCCCTTCTCTTCCAATCCAAAACCGCATCTGCGGCTCCTTTGGCCGCTTCTGCGGCTCCGCACCTGCGGCCCAATTCTCGCAGGTACGGTTATGACAGCAACCAGCAAGTTCAGCCTTCCAAAAATTCCATTTTTGATCCGTTAACCACCCGGAATCCACCCGAGGCCCCCCAGGACGCCAACCAATCATACCAACCAGTCCCAAAACACATTACGAACTTTCTCGAGGCCTCAAATCATATCAAACGACGCTAAAACCACGAATCGACCTCCAATCCAAGCTTTATGAACTTTAGAATTTCAAACTTCTATTTTCGATGTTTAAACCTATCAAATCACGCCCAATTGACCTCCAATTTTGCACACAAGTCATGTTCGACATCTCGGACCTACTCGAACTTCCGGAATCGGATTGCGACCCCAATATCAAAAAGTCCACTTCCAGTCAAACTTCTCAAAAACCTTCAAATTTCTATCTTTAGCCCAATGACTCCAAAATGAGCCACGAACCTCCGAATCCACTTCCGATCGCGCTCCCACCTCCAGAATCACCATGCGGAGCTACTCTCAGACTCTGAATTCCAAACGAACATCGATAGCACTAAAATGCACTTCGAGCCAAACTTATGAAATTTCTTCCAAAATGCTAACTTCTACAATAGGCGCCAAAACGCTCCCGGGTCATCCAAAACCCGACACGGGCATATGCCCAAGTCCGAAATCACCATATGAACCCGCTGGAACCTTCCGATCCCGATTCAGAGGTTGTTTACTTAAAAATCCAACCCTAGTTAGTTCATACAACTTAAAGCTTCTGAAATGAGAATTCTCTTTCCAAATCAACTCTGAACTTCCCGAAATTCAATTCCGACCACGCGTACAAGTCATAGCACCTGAAATGAAACTTCTCATGGCCTCAGACTGTTGAACGACGCGCTAGGGCTCAAAACGACCGGTCAGGTCGTTACACCGTTCTTATTGATATAAGGCATCGAACTCTAATACTAGTCGAAGTTGGAGAACCGCATATCATATTTTGATATGCAACCAAGGAATCGAACAACGAGTCTATGAGTACCAGCATGGAGCTATTAGATGAAAGGCGTGAAGCCGCCCAAAAGCAGTGAATCGAGAGGTATTACAATCGGTGAGCCAACCTTCGATATTTCAATGTCGGGGACTGGTGTTAAGGAAGGTCACTCTAAGCACCCGGAACTTGGACAAAGGGAAGTTTGGACTGAACTGGGAAGGTCCTTATCAAATTATCAAAATCACTGGCAAGGGATCATACAAACTTGGAACAATAAACGGCAAGCAGCTACCAAAAAACTGGAACATAACTCACTTGAAGCGATATTACTGCTAAGGTACGACCCCATTCATTCTTTTTAATTATTTGCATTTTTAACTGACACTTGCAGGTAACCACCGAGGAACGGTACAAATTCTTAAGTCTAAAAGCATGTGTTGCACTCTTTTTCCCTTGGACCGGTTTTGTCTCAAATGGGTTTTCCAGCAAGGTTTTTAACGAGGTAACAGTGGATCGTGCTAACTTAGAATCGAAGGTCGAACATGAATCGGTGTTAAAGATCACATCAACAGTATCCTAGTCTTCTCTATGATCAACCCCGAACACTGGGGGACATTACCCTCGGATAACGACTTTAGCAAGGAAAGAGACTTTATGACCGAACGATCTCGGCTCGATCGATAGGATTCACTGTAAGGGCCAAATGGTCAAATGAACCATGACCGCATAGACTAATCGAGCCCTGGCACAAAGCTTGTACACATGTGTAACTATTACACACATGAATAAAATAAAGTCTCTACTTTGCGGATAAATATCTTGTCCCTTAACATTTTTCTTTTGCATTTTTTAAGGAATTTCCTACATCTGATCCCCTAAAGGTATCCAGACCAAGGGCCACCTTAATTCGAGTTTGAATGATCACTCCCACTCGGAGACTATCGTTCGAAGATAAACTCGGACGGTCCGGGCTATCAGATCTCGGGTGCTCGGGTGCACATGACCTATTAAGCAATGCCCGAATTTTAAAGGCTATGGCCATCCCCATTCGAGGACTGTTATCTTAGGCACGCTCGGATTAATCGGGGCGGCAAACCTATTGGGATGCACCCGAACTAAATAGGCTATGGCAATATTAAAACGGCTCGGAGACGTTCGAGACCCGTAACAAAAAACAAGGCCTTCAAAATCTCTTAACTGGTTCTAAAGGCTACCCTCGGCAAACTATAAAATTATAAGTACTTTGGGGGGAAATTTCCGGTCATACCGAACCCCCACATTGCCTTAAACAAAATAATGTTGTAGGCAAGGCCCGTTCGAACCCCCCGAACATAACCTAACTATTTCATGCTAAGGCATTTCAATCTTTGCAGAAATAAATAATAAAGCAAAGGAAAAACTCAAAAATTGCTAAAGGGAAAAAGCCTTATGTATATATCAAGCCAAACGTCCTCGATACAAATTTTTACAAAAAACGGCCTCAACAAAGAAAGGAAGCTAATACAAAAAGCAAAAAACAAAACATCCGTGAAGCGCCTACGTGGCCTAGTCTTCACCGGAGGCCGCCTCATCACCAGGGCCTTTGGGGGTCTCCTCCACCCTCAGATCCGCTCAAACCCTCCGAGACTTCATCATCCTCAAGATAAGCCAACTTCTTGGCCTCGGCTTCGAGCCCCTTGGCACTGTCAATTTCAGCCGACAAGTCGAAGCCCCGAGCATAAATTTCCTCGAGGGCCTCCCTTCGGGATTGCCACTTCGCATGCTCGATGACATCCTTCGCTCGATCGTGAGCCGCCTCGGCATCAACCTTATATTGGGCCACCATATCGTCAACATCGGCTTTAACCACCACGACCACCGACTTGGCCGTTTCAAGCTCCTTGGGCAGAGTCTCTCAATCAAAGACGGCCGAACTTAGTTGAGACTGGAGCTCCCCAATGTTTTTTGGCCTGCACCACGGCCTTTTCCTTTGCCGCCTGAAGCTGGACCTCCATCGAAGCCAATTGCGCATGGCAGTTTCCTTTTCCGAGGCCAAGCGGTCCATTTTGCTTTTCCATTCTTCGGCCTCAGCCTTTATCCTGTCCATCTCTTCCCGAAGCTGGTCGATTCGATCAAACTTCTATTAGACTTGCGGGTTCGAAGCGTTAGTCACCGAGTCTAGCTCATTTTCACTAACCTCAAAGAATTTTACCTTTTTCACTTGGTCGGCATGCTCCTTCCGAGCCACCTCCAGCTCAGCTCGGAGGTTCTTAACCTCCCCTTTCACGTTTGCTCGCTGAGAAGTTTGTAAGCATCTCTTTTCTCAGTGAGCCCTCGAATCTCGGACTCATACTAGTTTACCTCTTTGTGATATCGGAGAAAAGTCTCGTGATGAATTACCGAGGTCTACAAACACAAAGAAAAAGAAAGTTATTATTATCTATAAATTAATCTAAGTACAAATTAGAAGTCATCAAGAGGTATCTGATGTTACCCGGTTTAATGCCTGTTGTCCCTCATTGAACAGGCAAGGCACGTCCACCTCATTCATCTTGGCTTGGTCTTCCTCAGTCACCAAGCACCGAAGGTAACTGGCCACCCCTACGCGGTCAGAGAGGACCTCGGCATCCTCCAGCATGGAGATGATGATCGATCGCTTCCGGTCAGGATCCACGCTTGGAGTTGGGAACCGGTTGATTAGTTTCAGACTTGAGGAAGGCTTGCTTATTCCCGAAGTATTCTTCCTCGGCACCGCCAAGTCACCCGATCCGGTGATGTCCTCCGTGGTGGAAGAATCCACGCCATCAAAAAAGTCGCGGAGGGGGTCTTTCGCTTCTTGGGCCCCCTCATTAGAACGTTCTTTCACCGTCTGAGCCTCGTTGTAGATAGGCTCAGTGAACGAAGGCGACTCGGTGATGTCTATCACACCGAGTATATTCTTTGGGCATTACCCAAATCCTGGGAGGCCTCGGCCACGACCTCCTCGTTGGACTCGACCACGGCCTCCTTGTCGGCCTCCCTAGCTTGAGGCAGATCGGCCTCGCCTCTCTCTAGTTCGGAGGCCCCTTATCCCTCGAACTGCGACCGCATGCGGGCCACCAGTTCATAAGCTTCTTCTTCTTCTTCAGATCCGTCCCTCAGCCGTAGAGTGAATCCGATGGTGGGGATCGAGCGTTGGTATTTTCTTTAGGCTTGCGCACCAACATTCTTTTTGTTTTCTTCTTCTCTGAGCTCAGAGAACTCAGAGCCCTCTTTATTTTTTTCTCATCACCCTGTCTCGGAGTAGGGCACTCGGTGGGGCTCATCACCGGATGGAGGCCTCAGTGTGACATCCTTGGATAAACCTGCAAAAGGAAACGAAACAAGTAAAAACTTGGCAACACAAAAGAAACCCAAGTATTGCTCACTCGGGAAAGGGATCTCACCATGAGAATGGGTCTCCCATCGGCCCTTCGAAAGTTCGCGCTATGTCAGAATATAGTCTCTATAACATGATGCCCTCGACCCACTCCTTGAGTCGAGGGACTACATTTGGGACCCGAGCAACAGCTGCACCACTACCAAACACCGATAAGAAGGAAGGGAAAAGAAGAGTAAAATAAAATTTTGAGAATGAAATTTTACTTAGGTTTTATATTCAACTTCTTAGGGAATGGCATGCGCTCGGCTGGGATCAAGTCCGAGGTCCTCACTAGGACAAAACGTCCTAGCCAACCTCGATCCCGATCTTTATCGATACTCAAGTATGAGGCTTTCCTAGCCCGACACGCAAGCTTGATCAGTTCCCCCCTTCCCCCTAAAGAGTCGGGGACTGTATAGGCGCATGAGGTGGTCGACAGCGAACGAGCATCCATCGATCTTGATCATGAAGAACTGAAGAAGGATCAAAATCCTCCATAATGAAGGGTGAATTTGACCGAGGCATACCTCGTATCTTTTGCAGAAATCGATGATAACCAGATCCAATGGGCCTAGCATAAAGGGATAAGTGTAAACACTTAAGTATCCCTCGACGTGGGTGGTGATTTCTTCATCGGGTCCGGGAACCACCACGTGCTTATCAACCCAATTTCAATCCTTTTTTACCATGGGGAGGACTTCTTCAGTGATCGAGCATACGTATCTCGAGACCTTCTCACACTGGCCCGGCACGGAGGAGGGTATTCGACCTTGAAATCGGCAGTTACCAAGCATCCACCAGGGATAAACGTGTTCAAGGGGGGTTCTGCTACTGGTTCATCGGCAGCAGTACGCGAAACAGTCTCCTCGGCAGCCGGTCGCGATGTAGAAGAAGTCTCTTTTTGGGGAACAATTTTTGAAGTCTTCTTCATTTATTTTAAAATGGAGGAAAAAAGAGGAAAAAGAGGTAGTTAAAGGAGTACACTTGATGATTTGGGATGAAGACGAGCAAAAGTTCTCACAAAAGGTCTCAAAAAATCAGGATGTAAATGCCAGAAAGTATGGAGATTTCTAAGGAACAAGGGTAGAGGGTTTGGATATAAAGTTTGAATGAATAAAGAAGGGGATACTTACAGTTTTCAAACAATGGTTCACATCCAAGAGTGGCCGACCGGCAACTGACAAGAATTTAATGCAATTGAGACTTGACTAACGTTTCGTTTAGTTTATTTTGTCGTTTCTGTCGTGGGGTATCAAAGTGAGAATCAGAAGCTCATGTTGTTTCTCGTCGTCTACTCTTCGAAAAACGAGGGGACTATCTGTATACGGTCGAAATCGGGCTCATCTATGACATGGTAAATCGGGCTCGGAACATAAGGGACTAAAGATCGACCCCAAGACCCACAGGACCAGAGCCCGAAGTTAAAATGTTTGTCTTCGAGAACATTGAGTCCGTGATCTAGCAATCGACCCTGACCCTGAAGGTTCTCGAAGAAACATTGTTAGCGTAAGCAACAGAAAATCGAAATATCCATGACCGGTTGGATATTACGGAGAGAATCTCAGCACGTATCAATAAGGGACTAGCAATTAGTAAATCAAGAGATTTTTTACCTTTTATAGAATTGTACCTAAAGTTTGACTCTTCTACTATATAAAGGGGGTCTGATAATTTATTTAAACACACTGTAACACGCATTCAGAAGCAATACATTATTACTTTTCTCTTTAAGATTTTATTCAACTGTGTTTTGATACCGGTCAAAGTGTATCCTATTCAAAGGTGGCTAACCTCCCAAGGCTGTAGTTGTTCAATTCGTGTGATTTGAATTTACTTTATCATTGTGTATTTCAATTGCAATTTAATTTATCGCTTTGTGTCAATTTAATCCACGTATCTTAAAAATCATTTACAAATTCAATTGTTATCCGATTTTGAGGCTAAACAATTGTATTTGAAATTACTAGGAGAGTCAGACAGTTTTTGTCCAAACTTTGACGTCATTACTTAGTATATCATAATCTCTATTCTTCACTCAGGCTTTTCTCTACAACGACTTCGAACAAGATCTTCTTTAACATGAATGACTCTTTGAGATTACATCGAGTATTTTGCAAGCGATATGTAAATGTAAGCATCTAAGTTTCATCTGTAGGTTTCACAAGAGGTACTTTATTCGAATTACAATCACGAACAGGGGAGGACGCGCCTTATCCAACACCGCTTGGTTAAGAAATTTTATTGAATATACACATAAATAGTTTGCAAAATCAATCGGATATATCTAATTTTATGAGAGTGATTGGTACACTAACTCTTTACAGCAGACCAGTCAGTTGCAATACATGTATCATACAGATTGAAATATATAACCAAGTCGAACCTTAACTTGGTTATATATTTTGAAATTTTAGCCATATTTCTAAATAAAAAGGCAAAAATCGAGCTTTGGCCTTCCACATTATTGTAACCACTAAGCCAAAAGAGCTCTAAAGGTTGATCGAGAGGGCATCTAAAAAACAAATGGTCAAGAGTCTCAGTTGTTGCACTGCATTAGTCTGAATAAAGTGCAAACCATATTATCCCATCAACCCCATAGAGCCAAACTTTCTCTACTAAGTAGCATGCCATATGCAGCTAGATACGAAATAGGCCAAATACATATACATCCTATTCAATTTGCCACCATTTTTTATTTTGGCACTCTATCTCAACCTTGTTCCATTTTGACACTTCAACCCTATATCTTATGTGCCACTTTAACTCAAAAGCTGACTAATCAGATAGTGTGAGTTGCCTCACCTGCTAGGCGCGTGAGGCAGTATTTTTTTTGTTGTGGCAAAACTCCTTCTCCAACGGTAATAAAATTACTATTGGCCCCATATTTAATCCCCCAACTTCCTTCTCCATTTACTGTTGCCTCATCTTTATTCTCGAAGTTTCAAAGCTTTCATCTTATTTCATACTGGGCCATCCAGAAAGTTTCAAACTCTTGCAAATTTTGTTGTTCCTTTATTTAATTTAATTAATTTTTTTGTGGGATTATTTCATCTATGCTTGAAGTTTGAAGTTTGAAGTTTGAAGTTTGAAGTGAATCCATGTCTCGAAGAAAATTATGGACAAATCGATACTTACCAGTACAAGAACCACGTTAATAAATAGTAGCTACTTCTAAGGTCAACAACAATCAACATTACTCTTCAAATCAGTCTCGAATGTTGATGAATATGAATAAATAATTGATTAATACGAAGAAATAGTTGATGAAGATGTGAATCTCGTCTTCAGATGAAGAAACCACCAATAATCGATAGGTTATCATGTGCGATTAGGGATTTGGGAAGGAGCTTAGGGTACTATTACAATTAGAGATTTGTGACAGTGAGAAAATAAGATGCGGGGCCTTAATTTTACCCAAATATAGACGGTTTCAGGTATTTTAGTATTCACCCGTTTGACATGGATGAAAAAAACATGTGGCAACATTTAATTGGATATTTATTACACCTCAGATTTGTGTATAACACACGCTATATTTTTTACAATGAGTTCAACTTTTGTGTTAAAGTAACACATAAGAAATAGGGTTGAAGTGCCAAAATGGAACAAGATTGAGATAGAATAAATGGAAAATGGTGCAAAGTTGAATGAGTTGTCTATATATTCGGTCTACAGAATGTAAGCCTATTTTGGTGAGGAAACATTGTTGCAAACCAATCTCCTCCAATACACCTTTTGAAAACCTCCTCAAAACTCCATATATGCCTGTTCTATAAAGAACTGCTCAGTATTCAACACATCTAGCCAGCTTCCCCATAGTATTTTCTAGCCCTCAATATTTTCTAAACTAGCCATGAGGCATGTTTGGGTTGTGCTCCCCATATTGTATTTAAAGAAATTGTTAAGTTTCCTTAAATTTAGAGCAATTGGTTTCTGTTTCTTATATGATTTTCTTTATTTACTCTTCTAAGGTCATATATTATGGTAGGACGAAGACAAATCCAAAATTTAAACTACAGAGCTCAATGTTTCGAGTTCTTTATGGGCCCAAACTTACTATTTATAAATTTTTTCAAGATTATTCACACAATACACACAAATAGTACAAATAGAAAATGACACTTCAGATCCATCTATCCTTAGAGATTTCGGGTTCGAGCCATGAAATTGTAAACTCTTAGTAGGGATGCTTTACTCCTTTAGTGGGCATACCTAGTATAAATCCGAATTAATCAAGCCAATGAGTAATGGATACTTGATGGTTAAACCAAAATAGAAAATGATAGGCTCAATTGGATGCATGTTCAAAACTATATAAGTCTGATGGGTAATTAGGAAAGTCTAATGGCCTTTTCTTTCCTTTTACATACTGGGGTAATTATCACACAACGTCCCAATCAAGAAACCACATAGAGGGAAATGATTCCAGCAACCGTGGAAACTGCCTCTTGCGGAAATGCAGGGAAAATCTGTGTACAATAGACACTTGTAATCTGGCCCTTCCCCAAACCCCGCGCCGCATAGCAGAAGCTTAGTGCACCGGGTGGCCCTTTTACTCACTACACGTCATACAAGAGGGAGAGGACATCCATTGCAACCAATCCTGGATTAATGATCACATGGAAGCTAATAAGTCTCAAATACAATATACGTCAACACATGCACCATCTTCGATTTACAATGTTTCTCTCTCAAATCAAAAGCAAACTCCACAAAAGCACCACAAAACGTGAAACTATCACACAGTTCAAACAAAACAATTTGCCTCTAAAAGATTCCTCATACACAATAGTAGTTAAATCTCAATAAAATTTCAAAGAACATCCAAAAACTTAAGTTGTTGTTGACTTACAATACAAAAGGCAAACCGATAAAATTTATAGTCGATAGTCCAACCAAATTGAAGATTTACAGGTTCCATGGTGAATCATGGCACCTGCATTTCCCAATTCCAAGCCTGGTAGCATTCTAACTAACCTAAGAATAAGATATTAAATTACTTCATGTAAGGAAGAATTCATCTCACATAACCAAAACAACCTCAAAGGAGATCGGCCACATTGGCTGGCAACTCCTCGATTACAACATTGTAAAACTTCTGAATGTCAAAAAGCATCCTTTCGTCGTCCTTTGTGACAAAGTTGATAGCAACACCCTTCCTTCCAAAACGTCCACTACGACCAATACGATGCAGGTAGTTCTCTGGCTGAGTCGGAAGGTCATAGTTAATCACAAGGGAAACTTGCTGCACATCGATACCACGTGCCAGAAGATCAGTGGTGATGAGCACACGAGATGACCCGGATCGGAACTCTCGCATAATGATATCTCTAGTGTTCTGGTCCATGTCTCCGTGAGTTGCAGATACAGTGTGATCACGGCTGCGCATTTTATCAGTGAGCCAATCAACCTTACGCCTGGTATTAACAAAGATGACACTCTGGGTGATGGCTAAGGTCTCGTAAAGATCGCAAAGAGTTTCAAGCTTCCATTCTTCCTTATCAACATTGACATAAAATTGTTTGATACCTTCAAGAGTGAGCTCATCACGCTTCACAAGAATCCTCACAGGCTTGTTCATGAATTTCCTAGTAATTTCAAGGGCCTCTGGCGGCATGGTAGCAGAGAAAACACCCACTTGAATCTTTGGTGGCAGCAGTTGGAAAATATCATATATCTGGAAATAGTAATATCAAATAAGATACTGTTTGTCAGCCTTGGGAGCAATAAATCAGCTTATACGTTAGGCCCAGAGGAGATACTACAGGTAATAACGGGGAAAACCCAGGAGAAGTCCAGCAGCAATTCTAAAAGACGTTAAAGCATAATAGTGACAAGAATAGAACTCCCATAAAGAGGCTAATATCACGTATGCACAAATCTTCCTTACCTAGCACATGACCAAGAAAAGAAGCATACAAATACTTACTTTATCCCCCCCTCCCCCAAACCCAACCAAAGAAAAACACATCCCCATATTTGTGCACTAACTAGTATAGAAACCTAATAAATAAGAAAATTCCTCCAATAGGACAGAAAAAAATTATAAAGCAGGAAATGAACAGAGAAAACAGCAACCTGATCCTTGAAACCTCTTGAGAGCATTTCATCAGCTTCATCCAGAACAAACATCTTGATGTGGTCAGGACGAAGAGACTGCCTGCGCAACATGTCAAAAACACGGCCAGGAGTACCGACAACCACATGAACACCACTTTGAAGGATACGCTGATCCTCACGGACACTGGTACCTCCTACACAAGCATGAACCTTCACACCAAGATAGTCACCAAGTGCTCGCATAACCTTCTCAATCTGTTGGGCAAGCTCACGGGTTGGAGCCAGAACCAGCGCCTGACATTCGACTAAGCTGTAATCAAGCTGCTGGAGAACTCCAGAGCAGAAAGTTGCCGTCTTTCCGGTTCCAGATTGTGCCTGTTGGATCACATCAAGACCCTTGCAAAATGGAACAATACCCCTTTGCTGGATAGCAGATGGCTTCTCAAAACCTTCAAGCAATTTAAGCCAGGTGTTAAATGCCCAGCTAAATCTAGCAAGGGAGAAGAAAAACCATATGTGCTATTAAGAAGTGCATTTACCATAAGCATAGATGCCCCTAAGAAGGTTTTCTTGCAGACCCATGGCATCAAAACTGTCATAAACCTCATCATATGATGTGAAGAACTCTTCTTGTTCAGTCCCGAGCCTGTTTCAGCATGTCAAGCATCCAAATGAAAAATAAAATGAGTAAGCAAAGAAAAGCAATACAACATAGTCTCAAGTGATAGCTAAAGCACCTAATGAGGAACGAAAATAAAATACAAGTGTGGTTTTCTGCTGCCCTATCGGTGTAGAAATTAGAATTGAGAGCAAACAACTTACAGCTCAGTCATTTTGGCATCATACTGACGAGCATCAAATTGAGAACCTTCCGGTGCCAAGCCAGCCATGACTGTAGCAAATAAAAGAAATATGGTATTACTCTAATGGAAATTCATGAAACAATCTTGAACTAAATAAAAAGGAAAAAACAAAACCTTACTATGAAAATATCACAGATGTCAAATACCTACAGCAGCAATAAAATTATCTGTTCTTCCTCTACCATTGAAAAAGGAGGAGAGCACAACCGAATGTGTATTTTCTTTCTTTCATGAAGAAGCACAAAGCACAAAAAGAGGAGATACAAATGAAAATCAATTGTTTTAACATACAAGCTAAATAGCATCCAACTGCTAACCAACCTTTCAGGTTATATGATGCCAATGCGACAAAGGCAGAAACTAGCAAGTGTGTAAGTGCTTCGTTTTTCAAAGAACACATGGTAGTGATGGCTAACGAAGAGAAGCATGCCAAGCTTTACACAAAAGACAAAGAGCAGATGGCAGAGAAAGGCATTATAATCCCCACATTTACTTCCTATACATAATAAGTATCCAACTATCCAGTTTTCCCGAGGAGCAAATACATCCAGTACTGGAGTGAACTTCTTACAGAACACCCATTACTTAAAGAACATATTGCATCAATACAATGATTGTCTCATTCCATAAGGAACTCCACGTGTAGACAAATCCAAGGTCCTAATGACCAACGCCTTAAGTTCCCGTCTTTTTGCACAATGCTTTCAGGTTTCTAATACAGGAACTAAGAGAAATGAAATTGCTCATGTTCTGACCAGATAACAAACTAAGATGGTATTTATCCAATAAAGAAAATCATACTCATCAAACAGATCTCTATCCAAAATAGTCAAAAACAGCTACATAACCCAAAACCCAGTTGTAGTCAGACCAACAATCAATCATCAAGATTCAATCTTCAATACACAAACAAATATTACAGAAATACATTAAAATATTAAAGGGAAAAAAAAGCATAGCTTACCTGATAGAGAGAGTGTAAGCGAAAGTGGGTAAAAGCGATTGGGGGGTTAGGGTTTTGTCTGAAACTCCTCGGATCTACGCCGCAGGAGTTCAGGAAAGAGGAAAAGAGAAAGATTGAGACTCTAGTGTTGTGTTTTTTTATGGTCTTTCCGAATTCTGTTTTGGATTACTTTCCATTTTTTTCATTTTTTTGGGCTTCTGTATTTGAAATTACTATTTTGACCGGAAATTGGGAGTTAAAATGGGATCAATACAGCGTCGTTTGGGGTGGTAAAGCAAGAATAGGTGACGTGGATTCCACAAAATTGTGGGCTAGATTTTCTATTGGGCTTCTTGGGCCTTATTTAGGTCTAACCGTCTAACCTCTTTACAAAAGGAAATTTTACCTAAAGATATACACCATATTTATTATAAATCAAAATTATTTTAAAATATTATTTTTTATAGCTACTTTTTTATATTTTATAGCAAAATAAGTATTTATGGTATATACTATCATTGAGGCATGAAATACGCTATTTATATTTTTCCTCTCTCTTAGATAGCTGGACATACCTATTTTTAAGGTGATTGTCGTTACTGTATTCATGAATACATGCCGCGAATACATGTGAATACATGCGCATACAGCTAGACTGCCCTGATTTTAGGTATTTTTTACTGCTGTATTCATAAATACATGGCGCGAATACATGTGAAATACAATGCCTGTAAAGTTGGAGTGCCTTGATTTTTAGGTTTTTTTTGCTGTTGTATATATGAATACAGCAGCGCGAATACAACGAATACACTGCCGTAACAACTGAATAGTAGCTATAGGAAGTAATTATGTATATGGTAGCTATAGGAAGTTAATAGCCACTGAACAATAGTGGTTTCTGAAAATTTATCAAATAAGATAAGATGGCACTAATACCCTTTTTTCCTTCAAGGAAATTAAATTTTAAAAACCTTTCATTCTCCCTCTTATCAAGTTTGGTTGCATATCTAAATCTCATTAAGTAATTAAATATCATATAGTTTCTAAAGTTGAAAGTTTTTCTTCAAAAGTAATGAAATTAATGTTTGATATCGTGCCAACAAGTAAATAAGTTGACCATTGTACTTTGCGTTCTACATACGACCATCATTTTGAAAATGTAATAATTTTTTTACCTTATATCATATAGCAACAGAGCTTTATGACCGAGAATGTTTCACTTCTAAATAGAACTTGAGTGGATAGGGAAGAAAGTACATGTAGCAACATGAACTGAATTGCAAAATATACTCTCTTTTTTTGGTATGATGCAAAATATACATCGATAAAGGCCCACTGGCCCATAGGACTAGGCTAAAAAGAATAAGTAACTTTAAAAGTCGCTCACCTAATCGTTTAAATTAGAAATAACAGTAGTATAATGTATAAATACACACACACATTCGTGTGTTGCGCGTGTACCTTATATTAATGAGTACCAAAATGTAAAAGTCAATTAAATCGTCAAAATATATTTGAGTTGTAAAATTAAGGTTGTTAAATGAAAAGTACAATTTCTTAAAAAATGAATATTTGTCCCATTTAGCTAACTCAATAAACGAAAAATGCTGACCGAAAGATATTAGATATATGAGTTATGCATTTCCTTAATAGCCCAAACAGAGTAGCACCATGTGTTGAGTCATCTTGACAATATCCACAACAATATTTTACTTTTATATATCCCCAGTATATTCTTTTGAGGAGAAAACTTGAAAAAGCAAGATTGAACGTGTAATGCCCTAAAAGAAAAGAAAAAAAGGAAACATGTCCATGTATATTCCAGAAAACCAAAAATATTTGTTGTTAAGAATTTAACTGGTTTGACTGAATTTGAATGTTTAAAAACAGGTGACATTCTGAGTTGGATAGCTGAACAACATAAAAATAATTAAAGTACAAAAAAAATTAAGAACTTTGGAATATCATAAAAGTAAGAGGAAATGACAAAGATGTAAACGTGAAACAACAATATACATCAAATGTTGATAACTAGAATAAACCAAACAACCGCTATAAGCTAAGAGTGGTTATTGAAAAGATGAAGAAGGAAAGTAAAGATAAATAAATCAACTTTGTTATTACACAAATTGAACCCATGAAATCTCATCCTATAGATATTTTAATATATGAAAAAAAAAAAATCACCAGAAGTCCTACAAACATCAAGCATACACAATGTTCATTTCTTCACTAACATGTTTCCAAAATGTACACGAACCGGTAGGGGCGGTTCAAGTGTATATGGGCCTAAGGCGAAAGCTTAATATGGGGCCTTATTTTTCATTGTTTGTCAAAAAATTTGTAAAGAGCTCCTTTTTGAGATATACTAAATTTTCAACTTTTCTTTTCTTTTGTATTTCTGAATAACCAGATGCATATTTTCTTGTTGACATATTTATATTCTAAAAAAAAATTAAACAATATGTACAAAGTAAAATTAATAAAATAATAAATAACCAATAAAAATAATACTAGAAAATTAGAATGATATTACCCAATGACGGACTGATTCAAGAAGTTTGAAGACTTTGATTCCAAAATATCTAGTTGTTGGCTTGTTAGAGTCTTGGAGAAAGAAAGAAATCCAGTAGAAAGAATTAAAAAGATGAGCATGAATCATGAATAAAGAGGAAGGAAAAAGATATGTCTTTTGGAATATGAAAAATGAATGAATACTAGCACTAGAACTGAAACGTTGGCAAGGGATTACTTGGAAGAATAAAAAGTAGAGCTGTCAAATCAAATCAAAGTGACAACTATTTTCCTACTATTTTAAACTTTAATTTATTAATATATCTAAAGTTTTTCTTTCTTTTTATATAAAAAGTACAAAAGTACTATATACATATATTTTTTTTTTAAAAATAAAAACCTATAAAATATACTCCTTATTCCTTAAAAAATGGGGGCCCCCAAAATTGGGGACCTAAGGCACTTGCCTTACCCCATTATATTCTATGTTAGAGCCGCCCTGCGAACCAGCTGGAGCTCCATTTTGTATCCAAAGAGATTTCATTACCTTCTGTTAATTAAGTCTGTGCTTTCATTCTTGCCGTCACAATTATGGAATAGAAGGTCTAATTTCCTATGTTATTCTCTTCCTTGATAAATCAAATTACGTATCACACTGTTGTTTATGTATATATCTATTATGATATTTGATATATTATAAAAAGTCTTTCATCTCGAAATGCCAATGCAAAACTAATGGGAATTAATAAACTCCCAGAAAAGGATCATAAAGCCACAAAAATAGATCCAATTAATTCTTGGCTTTTTGTCTCCCTATTTCTTCCAAATGTAACCACTGACCCTTCTGTCCCCCCGATAGTTCTTGTATAAAGGTGAAACTACTTATTTCAAAAATTTGTATTATAAAATGCCTCAATTTTAGCAGATAGAATTTTGACTATCAGATGATGGATTCTAGTATACCCTTTAAACTGTTCGAATTTCTTTACATTAACTTTTGGGAACAGTTGACTTATGTCTATATTCAATTGCCAGGTTCTTTTTTTCCTAGCAATTTCTTCTTTTATTTGTAAAAAAATTCTCAGACATGTCTATGCACTAACGTTGTAAAGCTTCACAGTCACAAGGGGTCTTAATTATTCTTTTTCCAATGTTAAAAGGGAACTAAACGTTTGATTGTAAACTTCAGATAAACTCGCGCATAACAGTGAATAGCTCGATGAAATCTGATAAAAAGGAATTTTTTTTGTTAAAGACTAGTTGTGTTATTCCTTTCAATTTCTTGAGTTTGGTACTCTTTAGAAAATAGGGGTATTTTAGCTACATAAATGTGAGTTGTATTTTCAGTTCTGCACTTAGTTTTAACATTTATTTGAATTACTTTAAATTTTCTGAATATTATAAATAAATAGTAGCAATTTTTCATTAAAAACGGGAGCAAGATATTTTTTCTTCTGCTTTTTCATTTTTTTGTGGCGATAATTTAACCCAAGAAAAAAAAATGGCCAAATACATAGACAGCCCATTAAACTTGGCCCAATTTTTCATTTTGGCATTTTAACTCAGCCTTGTTCCTTTTCGGCCCTCCAATCCCATTTCTTTTGTTCCACTTTGACACAAAAGCTGACTAGATTTCATGTGTGATTTGCCTCACCCTTGTAGGCGCGTGAGAGCCATTTTTTAAGCCAAATTTCATACTCCCAACGTAGAGTAGGATCCAGAATTTAAATCCTATGAATTCAATTTTAGTGTTTTTAACATTGAACCCATTATATTTTTAAAGTTATCGATTTATATCTTTTTTTTTTTACAATTTTAATGAATTTTTACATATAAATTTTTACTCCGCGTCGAAAGTTATGGGTTCAGTTGAACCCGTAGTTATTACTGAAAATATATATAAAAAAATATTTTTTCCACGGGAGGGGGGGCAGAAAAAACAAAAATAATAATAATTTAAAATTACAAAAAAAAAATGCGGGGGGTGGGGGTAGCAGCTGGGTATTTGTCCGTGCTGCATTTTTACTTGGGATAAAAGTATTTGTCAAAGTGGGGAACAAAAGAACCCATTATATTTTTAAATGTTATGGGTTTATATCTATTTTTTATTTATAATTTTAATTAATTTTTATATACAAATTTTTACTCCGCGTTGAAAGTTATGGGTTCAGTTGAATCCGTAGTTATTACTGAAAATATATAAAATAAAAAAAAATCCCCAGGATGTGGGTAAAAAAAAATGAAAAAAATAATAATTTGAAATTACAAAAAAAAAGTAAAAAAAATAAAAAATTGTGGGGGGAGGGGGGGGGAGGAGGCAGTGGGGTAGGGGTGGGAGTAGCAGCTGGGTATTTGCACGCATTGCATTTTTACCTGGGAGGAAATTTTTTGTGTCAAAGTGGAACAAAAAAAATAGGGTTGGAGGGCCAAAATGGAACAAGGCTGAGTTAAAGTGCCAAAATAAAAAATCAGGCCAAGTTTAATGGTCTGTATATGTATTTGGCCAAAAAAAATATTTGGAGTCAAATCGATATTTTGTGTGATAAACTCGCACAACTACCATTTACAGAACTTTGTGTGATCGAGTAATAATTAATAATGATAACTTTACAACATAATTGAATGTGATTGCAAGTAAAAATCATTAAGTAGGGTGTCATATTCGAGAACTGCCTACTACCTCCTCTCTTATTTGGACTTGGTAACTTGTTTACTGCGATGAGATGAACATATATACTCCTTTGATTTTGCCACGGTTCAATATCTTTTGCTAGAAGAATTAACCTAAATAATCACATATCCAGCCTGTTAAACTATAAAAAGCGACGAATATATAATACATATATAATTTATATATAATATGTGTATAATTAATATATACTGGCTAGAAAAATAAACAGTAAACTTAATCAGCTATTTATATAAAGGTCCTTGCAAATAGTACGAAAGGTTGATGAACCGTAATATAGACTGGTCGGAAAGCCACTTCTGGTCCAGTTTGATCATTAAAATAGCACGGGCTAGCCAATTTTCGGACTGGTCATTCAAAAATAGCCAACGTTTGCAAAGTCATTGAAAAATAGCCACTATTTTGCTGCAACAGGGACCGGTCCAGCATAATATACTGGAGATTAGTGCACCCGTGTATGAACTTCCAGCATATTATGCTGGAACTCCAACACGCGGAAAGTTCCAGCATAATATACTGGAGATTGAAACACCTGTGTATGAACTTCCAGCATATTATACTGGACCAGTATATTATACTAGAACTCCAGTATATTATGCTGGAGTTCCAGTATACTTATGCTGGAACTCCATTATAATATGCTGGAGTTCCAGTATACTTATGCTGGAACTCCATTATAAAATACTGGAGTTCCAGTATACTTATGCTGGAACACCAGTATATTATGCTGGAGTATTTTCTGGATTTTGAACAGTGTTTTCGTTCAGTTTTATCTTTACATAGAAAGTGACTAAATTTTGATTACTTTTGAAACTGTGGCTATTTTTGAATAACAACTTGTAAATCTGGTTCTTTTGAATTTCTTCCAGTTTGATCTAATCTTGGCCCAGAAAATTTTGTTGACCCATTGCCACAACTCTAGTTAACAGGCCCAAGTTATAGCCCGTGAACATAAAGTCTGCTTAAATTTAGAGCAACTGGTTTTGTTTCTTATATTTTTCTTTGTTCTTAGATCATACTTTGGGATGGGACAAGGACAGATCCAAAATTTAAATTGAATGATTCGGATATGTTCTTCTGTTTTTCCGTATCTTCTCTATATATACATTGACAGGATCTATCGAATTAAAATAAGTGAATGTCGCGAATTAATTTCTAAAATTCATGGATGATAAATGGATCAAAATGGAAGTCTTAGCTGTTTGTTAGTTCACTCTTGTATGAATAGGAGAATCATAATTTGACAAATATGATAGCAATCAAATAGTTTAATTATATTACCTCTTCTCTTCCACCCCTTTTCCTTTTTTATATACGGGCTTTGTGGTGCTAGGGGAAGCTAGCATGGGATGGATCTAAGTTCGATTACTTGGAACAGAAAAGAAGAGCTGAAAATGTTATCCTACATATTCTTTTTCGATGCACAAAATATAAAAAGAATACAGTTTAAATTAGTCAAGAACACCAAGTTCTTCTCGCAATTGTAAGGTGAAATTGTCATAGTTAGAGGCAATTAGGACAAACAATTCATCCTAGATTAATTTAAAAGATATCTTTCAATTCAGCTGTACTAAAGTTTTGGAGATGAATAAAATGTTTTGGTGTAATTTCTTTTTAAAAGAAGTAACAATTCAACCAAATGAGAAGTACTAATAATTCTACTTAATTTTACATAAGATAAAGTAATACTTACAAATTAATAACCATTATTTATCTATGTATAGGCTTGAAAGTTGGCTGTACGATTTATCATAGAGAAAGGTCGAAGGAAATAATGGAACCGTGAGGAATGCACGATACAAAGGAAGACAGATAATCCTATGATTTTGGAATAAGTTTTATTCTGATTTTAATTAATATTCACAAATCAAACACTGGACAAAATCAATCTCAATTTTTTTATGTGAGTTTGTGATAATTTCTTATTCATGTAACTAAACGACCCCTTATAGTTATTTGCCAATCTATACGTGTGCGATTTCATTTACCCTTATAATGAGATTATATGATGGCGGTTAAGTCCCACATCGACAATGAAGGAAATGGGTGGTCTACTTATATAAACTTGGACATTTTGCACCTTTAGAACTAGCTTATGGAATTAATTTAGACCCAATGTCCATTTAACATGCCACTGATTGATTAACAGAATTTCCTTTCGGGAAGTGACAATGTGTTTAATAGGCACTAGACTCTAAAAAACTTTCCCTTTTTGGACTGATGGTTATGCTTGTGTGCCGAGTTTAAGCTTTATTCCACCCCCACCCCAACATAGATCTGATTTGTTTTTCTTTTAAAAAACAATTATTTTTTTACTGCAAACGAATTTCACTTATATACACCGATAATGTAAAAAAGAATTAAACTATTATTGCATTTTGCCTGTTATAACAACAAAATTGACTTATTTTTCAGATTACAAATTTAATATTTTATACGAATTTACATATAATTATCTTTAAAATAATTGATTGCGTGAAATTTCATTTATAATCCTCACTAAATATAAAAGTTAAATTTATCGAAGAAATATTAAGTGTGCATTTGGACATAATAATTGTGAAATTCCGGGGAGAAAAGAGAATTCTTTTTTCAAGTTGAAAATGGTATTTGAAAATTTAAGTTGTGTTTGCAATTGAATGCAAATTGAAGTTGTTTTGAATTTTTCTGAAGGATTTGAAGTGAAAATCGTGGATTTTTATTTTGGAGTTTTTTGAATTACACAAAATTTTGGAATTCAACTTCAAGTTGGATTTAAAATTTTCATGATCAAACAATAATTCTATAAAAAATTATGGCCAAACGGATCCTAAATTAGAAGTGGTACAAACCCTAGCTAGTCCACATGGTGAATTAATCATGATAAGCATCTTGTGGTTCCTTATCACTTATAGCATTGGCAGGTAAACCACCGTTGAATCTTTTTTTGGAATCAAGAATCTTATCCCCTTTTTGGCAATAAAAAAAATATCTTCGTTATGTAGCTAGGGCACCTTTATTTGTGAAGTTTCTGTACTCTTCTACCCAGTTGGAATTATAGATTATAGTGACTTCCTTTTGAGGGATAATGTTAGCAGTATAAAATATATGATGGATCTCATTTTTCCAAGACAAGATGGATCGAATTGTTTAGTCTAGTTAACAACTGCTACCATTTCAAGAATTTGCATTCTTTCTTCTCACACATATAGTCAAACAGATTCTATTCATATATACGCCTAGTTCCAAAAAATTCTGAACCACTTAAAAGGTAGGGGCGGATGTAGATTTTCCGCTACGGATTCTACTGAAACATAACTTTTTACACAGAATATGAATATATATGTAAAAAGTTATTAAAATATCAACAATATAATAAGTTTAACTTTAAAAAAGTTAAAAACATAACTGATTAAATTTAAATCTTGAATCTGCCTTTGCTTTTCACAAACTCTATCTTCTCTGATGCCTTGGTGTCTTTTCCATTGTTTTGTATCCCCTTGAATGGAAACCATTTAAAATTTCTCATTGAAAAATATTACTGTATAAAAGACAATGTCAGAGGTATGGGCTATATGATGAGAAGATGATAAAATTGCACGTTGTAGAAAAAGGAAAGATGGAATAATGGAATTTTTTTAATTGGTGTAGCATGTTCTCATCCTATCATCTTTCTTTCACTTTCGGCAACAAATGGAGATTTTCTTTCGTTACCAAATGAAGATGAAATGTGTTGGTTGTTTCCTGCATCGAAAAGTGTCGAAGAGGGAATGAACTTTCTTTTAGTGGCTGAATCCCAACCACAACTTTCTTATCAGTGATCACATTCTTACTAATTTTGACTCGATCCCTTGGCCTTTCGCATTGGCTAGCTTTTCCTCATTTGGACTATTCTAATGAACTATCTGTTTTTTTTTTTTTAGAAATTTTCATAAAGCACTATCTTTTAGTGGTAATTAGCTATCTATAGATACCATTGCTATATTACGAATTGTAGATACGTTTTCTGTTGTTATAAGATGTATTAGATGTATTTAAGCTACTGTATTCATGAATACAGTAGCAAAAATAGGCGTGAATCGGAGAAGTCCAGCTAATCAGTTGTTGTATTCGAGTGTATTCGACTGTATTCATGGCGTGAAACATAGGATTACAACTGGACAGATTATTGTATTCGACTGTATTCACGGCGTGAAACAGGGGATTACACTGTCTTTAAACGAAAAGTGAATCAATTAACATAATAAACTTCTAATATAACTCAACAAACTCAATTATAACACACAAATTTTGTATTTCCAGTTATAAAAAAGATTCTCAACTGAAAAATACCCCAAAAACATAGCAATCTTCAGAGAAATTATATAATACATCTGAATACATAAATTATATTAATTAAAAAAAACATAAGAATACATTCATGGCATATAGTGAGACAGTGAATACAATGAAACACATAAAGTACAGTGGGATACATTGAAATACGTTGGAAAAAAGAGAGTGAATACAATGAAATACATGAAATACAGCGAGATACAGTGAATTTCAATGGAAAAAAAGACAATGAATAAAATGAAATACATGAAAGTACATCGTGATACATTAAAAATACATTGAAATATATTAACAAAAATTTTGAGATGGGTGAGAGGAATTTGTCTCGGTTTTAGATGAAGGAGTAGCAAGGGGCGCCGAAACTGCCGCTGAAGATGCCATTTTTAGATCGAGATTGACGAAACCCTATATGGAATACTACTGGATCGAGATGATTCAGAGTGAGTGGAAAAATGGGAACTGTGTATCGAAACCCTAGCGAAGTAAAGAGAAGAGAGCGTGGGTTCTGGACAAATTGAAATTTGGGAAGGGTGACTAATGGTAGGTGATGTGGGTGAGAGGAATTTTGAGATTGAGCATCGTGTTTTCAGGGAATGGGGGAAGAGAATGGCATGTATCAAAGTAGAGAGAGAAAGAAAATAGTGTAACTGAATAGCGTATTTAGTGGCTTAGGGGTAGGTGGTAACCAAAATTAGATTTTTTGCTATAAACATTAAAAGGTATCTATAGAATATAATTTTTTAAATGGTATTTATTTAAAATAAATAAGGTGTTAACCTTTGGTATAGGAGGTAAAAATTTCTTTTTTTTTAATTCTTTTCCGGTTTAACAAGATGAGGTAATTGTGGCCCGCATTGTTATCTAATCGGAACCCTTTATTATGTGTTTAGGAGATCAATTGAAATAGGAATTTTACCTCCTATAGCAAAGGTTAACACCTTATTTATTTTAAATAAATACCATTTAAAAAAAATTATATTCTATAGATACCTTTTAAGGTTTATAGCAAAATATTTAATTTTGGTTACCTCATAGCCCTAAGCAACTAAATACGCTAATCAGTTACACTTTTTTCTTTCTCTCTCTACTTTGATACATCCCATTCTCTTCCCCCATCCCATTAAAATTTTCGATCTCCTCCTCCTTCCACCGGATTTGTGCAAAGCCCACTTCAGAGCAGGTTCACTTTCTCCATCTCCATTGATCCGCCTCACTCAATTTCTCAGTCAATATTTCATATCTTTCTGTACTCTTTCCACGATAAGAAAACGCCTTGACTTCTTCAATTCTTGATAATTGCATTGAACCTCTTGCCTTCTTGTTCTTCTTCTCCTCGTGTTCTACAACAAGTGGAGTGTTTGGAATAGTTTCAGTTTTGTTTTCTGGGTTGTGGGGTTCAATTGTAGAATTGGTATTCGCATTCTTGGAAAGGCAGCAAACTTCATCTAACCCAAAGCAATGCTCGGTCTCCGCGGGGAACGAGTCACTAAAATCACCAAACCAATCACTTTGCTCTGGAAATAAAGTTGGTGTGTTAGTGTTAGCAGCATAATTACCATGACATATTGATTCTTTCAAAATCCTGATGGCCCTATTTTTATTCTTTCAAAATCCTTAGCTCTTTTAATCCGGTTGGTTTCTCACTACCGGCTTCCGGTGAACGGCGGATTCGCCGGAAATTAGGGTTTGTTCTTGAACAAAGACGTTGGAGTTTGGGGCTGAGCAACTTGATTTTTTGTTAATATATTTCAATGTATTTTCATGTATTTCATTGTATTCATTGTCTTTTTTTCATTGTAATTCAATGTATCTTGTTGTATTCCATGTATTTCATTGTATTCACTGTCTTTTTTTCTCATTGTATTTGAATGTATCCCGCTGTATTTTATGTATTTTATTATATTCACTGTCTCGCTATATGCCATGAATGTATTCATAATTTTTTTTAAATTAATATATTTTATGTATTCAGATGTATTATATAATTTCTCTGAAGATTGCTATATTTTTGGGGTATTTTTTCGGTTGAGAATCTTTTTTATAACTGAAAATACAAAATTTTTGTTTTATAATTGAGTTTGTTGATTATATTAGAAGTCTATTATGTTAATTGATTCACTTTTCGTTTTAAAAACAGTGTAATCCCCTATTTCACGCCGTGAATACAATCGAATACTGTCGAATACAATAATCTGTCCAGCTGTAATACCATATTTCACTCCATGAATACAGTCGAATACACTCGAATACAACAACTAATTAGCTGGACTACCCTGATTCACGCCTATTTTTGCTACTGTATTCATGAATACAATAGCTTAAATACATCAAACACATCTTATAACCACATAAAATGTATCTATAATCCGTAATAGCAAATGGTATCTATAGATGGCTAATTACTACTAAAAGATAGTGCTTTATGAAAATTTCTCATTGAAATATACATTGGTTTGAGTGTTTAAATAAAATATATTGACAAATTTAATGGGTTGGTGATGTATTCTGCCAAAAAAAAAAAAATAATTAACAGTGACGGACATCTAATTACTATTGCTGAAACTATTTTGCGGCGAAGTGAGGAGGTGTCTAACGTCAAAGTACAGAAAATGCTTCTATAAAACTCACTAATCTAATAATTCAACAAGATAAATCCAAGGGAAAAATGTGAAGGGAA